>NC_057940.1:10820338-10977838 GCF_018555375.3 Anguilla rostrata | reverse complement strand
AGCAGCTGCAGCAAAGAAGGCGTTTTTCAGGGCAGGGGAGAATAGTCCATAGTTTACTAAGAAAATTTAAAAAACTGCCCATGAATGTAAGTGCCGTGCTTCTTTTTTTTGTTTAATACTGGTAAGATTGAATGGAAAAATCCATTGAACTGGTCTATATATTCACGATGATTCAATTTTGCATTTCAATGGGTATGTGAGCACACACAGACGAGCCGTAATCACGATAAAAGACATGCACCACAATGACATGCACCGTAATTAACCTGGTAACCCTCTTAACATGACAAGCAAGGGCTGAGAAAGCGCATCCTTCTCAACCTTGCATCCTCGAGAACACTTCACTGCCAGCCTCAGTTATGGCAGGATGCTAAAAGGAGCAAAGGCTAATCGAGGCAAAAAAAATAAATATTTGCGCGCGGACACGCAGCAGATCTGGAGCTGAGCGCGCACGCCTGATGGTTTCTGTCGGCTGTGCTTTGGAATCGGCTCTTTGCCGGTATTGGCTGAGCTGAGTAGATTAGCCTCTCGGGGTGACCTCTGACCTCCTGCCGTGTGGGTGGCATACGCCACGTCACCTTCTACACGCCAGCTGCTGCTTCATCCTTGTTCACCTCTGCTAGCGGGCTAACAGGGCTCAAGCATATCAGCTTTAGAGACGTGCCGGCACAAACCAACTGGCTTTCCTTGGGCTCGGCCTACAGATCTGAACTGTGTGTTTGTGTCAGGTCCACAGACCCCAGCAGTTAGCAGCTATTCACCACTGTGGCCTACACTCCTAAACACTGTGTGTGTGTGTGTGTGTGTGTGTGTGTGTGTGGGAGGGTGAGGTCGTGACAGGTTTAAGCAACGCTAAGCGTTAAAGAAGTCACAAACACAAACATTAAATTTGCTTCTCCACCCCATCCCGTCCTCGCGGCTGAAGGCTGCGTCCTCTACCAAAAGCACCTCGGGTCCCCTCAGGTCATTCGAAGCACTCCTCCACAGGAAACAGGGGAAGGGAACATTGTGTCCGAAAGCTAGCTGGCAGCCTGTCACTGGCGCAGGCAGCCCTTCCCTCTGAAAGGTGGCAGCGGAGCACAAAGGGACCGCTCCTCTGCAGTGAAACATCCTCTGTGTCATTGTCTCCCGCGGTGGAAAACCGCTAAGGAACCGGGACTGTCTGGATTAAAAGGTGTCCGTCGAGCAAAAATAAATAATGTAATACTCGGCCCGCTTTAAACTGTTTCTGTTCAATTTCATTTTTTATCTCAGCGGTTCCTGTTCCCCCCGCCACCCCCCCCCCTCCTTACCAGACCGTGCGGGGGATACAGAGCTTAATTAGGTGTGTGGCCTGGCCCACCGCCTCTTTTGAAACCCATCTCAATCTGCTGTGTTTGTTCCCTGCTGGCTGCGGCTAAATTAGAATTATTTATGAAAATAATGCCGGCGGGGCTCCCCCCGGAGGCGGGGAGGTGATTTGGGACGGAGCGTGCCGAAAAATCGCCGGGACTGAAGAATTAAAGCAGCCTCTCCTTGGCGATTTGATGCGGAACGGTTAGGTGGAAAATAGAGATCTCAATTAAGGCTTCTTAGTCTTATGGTCTCTTCCCCCCTCTGCCCCTCCCCAGTGCCGTGTTGGGAGCAATTTGCACCTGCTGTGCTATACAGTAGTCTGACTGGGGAAGGGGGGCGGGGGGGGGGGGGGGTGCCTCCTACAGACTGAAATCTCATTATATCCCTGTAGTTTGGAAAACTCACCTCCCACCATCTGACGAGGGAAGGTGACAGGATTCTACGGGGTGTTAGTGCATCACTTCATGCTGCCCATCCAGTCTCAGCAGAGGATCAGCTGTACCCACTTTCCCACGGCTGGACTCGGTGGTTTTAACAGAAAACTCTCTGACCATTTTTGGCTGTAATGCTGTCATGCGAAAATGATGTACAGGTCAAAATTTTTTGTTTGATGTGGCCTCAGTGACCTCACAGTTCCCAAATGCTGTTTTTTCCCCCCACTCCTTGAGTCCTATCTGCCGATAATATGACTGGAATTAATGTAGGTTTAAGCTTTTAAACTGGTGGGAGCAGAGGTGGAAAAATCAGGTTCAAAAAGTAAAAGTCCTCTCCAGGATTTTGCTCCAATCACCTGGATTTGCTAATTGGCACAGTTCTTCAGTCTGGAGATAGAGCTAATTAGCAAAATGGGCTGGCTGAGTTCATGGGTAGAAGAAACAGATGACAGGACTTTTACTTTCTGACCCCTGGACTTCCCACCTCTGGGCGGGAAGGTCTAGGACTTTATCAGCAGAGAAGAATGTTCCGGAACAGAAGGCAGGAAAGCAAGAGAAACAACTGGAGGAGAGACTGTGGCTCGGTGCATGAAATATGCATGCGGCCCTATCTCTGCATATCTCTGTAAATATACCAGCTCTGTGCAGATTTGCAGTTCTTTTCAGAGTTAATATGAATGTGCAGATGTTCTGTGAGCCATATTATATTGCTAAACGCGACGGAGGCACAGAAATATAGATACATACTGACAGACAGATCTCTGTTGACATCAGCAGGTTGACATAACAATCAGCTTATCTGTGCAGCTATTTCTGTGTGCCGTGTTGTGCGAGATAATGAACACAGAGACTTATCTGGAGGTTTCTGATTTCCATATTTACTCTGAACGCATTCTGTCTGCATAAAGAGGTACCAGAGACTGAAAAAACATCACATCGCAAAGGATGTGCTTTTGACTGGCAGGTTATGGAGATACTGATGGATAATTATGGAATGCATACGCTCGCGGGAAATCTACGAAATTTTGTTAACAAGCATTTCTTTTCTGTGAAGAAGCTGTTCCAAATACTTCAGTATTTGCTGATGCTTGCGTACGTGCGGTTGTGTGTGTGTGTGTGTGCGTGTATTTGGGGGAGGGGGGAGGCTAGCACATTGTTTGTGATCTATGAATGAAATGTAGCAAGGAAATAAATGAATAAACTAACATACGGGAAGTCCAAATACCAACAAGAAACAGAACATATCTGAGCACACCAGTGCATATTCTATTGTGCAGTAAATGTATTGTAAAACTGTGTAATGCAACATAACATAAATATAAACCCGAATACACTGACAAATTATAAAAGAATATTTCAATTTCTAATATGACTTAATTTATTTAATGAAGCACACTCTTGCGACGACATCAGAAGCATCTTTTTCCTCGTCCAGAACATCAGCTTCCAGAGATACTCCTTGTTCAACTGCTGCTGACTGACACTGAAACATCCCTGCATCTGTTGCAATTGAGACATTCAGATTAGGGGCTATGAGACAGTAAAAGAGGAAATTGCCATCGACTCTCTAACAATGCATCGTCAAAAAATGGCTTTTCTGCTGACATAATCCACAATTTCCCAGAATGCCACAGAAATTACAACAGATCCAAACATTGATATATTCATATGTCAATATATAAATAATTTTTTTTTACATATATATATATATATATATATAGGTAAGCTTTATGGAGCCCTACTGAGCAGAGAACTCTGCAAGTATGCTACAAGTACGCATCAATTATTTTCAGGGTACTGTGGGAAATAACAGTTTTAGGGCAACACTTATAAGTGTGGGCATATAAGATTCTTCTGCTTCTGTGATTTCATTTCATTTTATTTATTTTTTTATTTGTGATTCTGTTTTCACTGCATGGAATGTTTGGTTGTTTCTTGTTCCACAGAATTTCGAGCACGCCGTCAGACACCCCCGCGCTCCTTAGAAGAGCCCACTTTCGGCACATCCCGTTCCTGGCGCCCGGCGCCTTCGCGGAAGGAGCTCTGGGCGTCTTTAAGGCTGGAGACACGACATGTGAGGGAAAGCCGTGGGGAACGACGGTCTGGAATATCAATGAACCGGGGTCGACGTGTTTTTTTTTATTTTTTATATCCTCGCAATGAAAATTTAAAAAACGCTGCCTCAAATTATGAAAGTAAGACGTAAGTTACCTCATCGCTCAGAACGTTACATCTCACTTTAAAATGAGTCTGTTATACGGCCTGTTCACACAGGTCTGGCGTAGCTTTAATGCAATTTGCATGAACGCTGCCAGACCAAGTCTCTCTGGAAGCTTCTCGCATCCGCTGACGTTCTCGCCGGGGCCAAACATGCGTGAATTTAAATGCGGCGGCTGCCTATTTAAAACACACGCACGCAGCATCGGGGGTGTACTAACCGCCTGAAAAAAAGATCCTGTGCACAAATCACACCAATTTAGAGAGCTTGTGCACTGAAAGGGAAACAAACAACATTACCACAAATAACAAGCATATATTAGCTTGTTATTCCTTTATTTTAATTTGATGTTCATTTGAGACGCATAAAGACAAGTAGAGATAGATATGCTGTGACCAGAAATAATCTCATGCATTCTACCATAACATTCAAAGCAGAAGCTGATCGTTATTACACATTTCTTATAAAAATTTTGCATGTACGTGTCCTATTGCTGTATTTTGAGTCATGGCTTCTGTGAAAATAGCCCTGAGATAAATATGAGACAGTTGTAAAGTGTTTTGGTCCAAAGTCAAGAAGTGATGATTGAAACCAGGCCAGTATGCCAGTGCCATTTAAGTTAATGTGGCTTTGTGACAAGTACAGCCACTGCACAGGGTGGTTAAGGGATAAGAGGCGTCAACGACAAGCGCCAGAAAACAAGCCAAGGGCCACTCCATTCCCTGCTTTAGGGTTCAGAAAAACAGAAGACTTTTAAAAAAGAACAAACAGACAACTCAGAAACACACACCAAATACTACTTAAGGGCAATCTGTCTGAAGAAGCTGGGAGGATGCTTCAACTTTGCCGCAAAAACGGCGGGAGTTGGAGAGCAAAAAAAAAAACAAAAACAGCAGCGGCATTTAAACTTCCTTTATAGAAGGCCCGACAAAGAGCACGAGCAGCACTGAGGTCAGTTATCAAACGGCCACAATCAGCCTCAGCTGTGCATGTCTGTAGATGGGTCCACTGCAGCCCAAGGTCCTGAAGGGCTCCTAGGTTTTTTTGAAGACACCCAAACATGCAAAAACAGTACAGGTCCTCTGAAGAGCCTCACCTTGTTTTATCACTTTACTTTGTTCAGTTTATTTTTTTACAGGGACAGTGCACATTGATAAACATCTCTGTAAATGTGCCAGTTTAGCCAGCATGGCTAATTTTCAACCGTAGTCCCTGGGCAGCCACTGTACGCAGAATTGTATTTAAATATGGATGGGGGGGGAAGCAACCGCAGTCAGTGTAAATTTTTAATCACGTGCGACATATTTTTGCATCTTTAAGATGGTTTACGTTCACGTACGTGCACGCTCACCGGCCGCGAACGCCCGGAGCTTCCTTTCGTCCTGTCGGTTCCCGCTCCACACCCCGCCAAACACCCTGAGGGCTAACGGAACAGATGCTGCTCCGGATCGGAGCAGTGAACGCGGCGCTCGGCGCTTCTTCTTGGCAACGGCGACGGCATCCCGGCGTGATGCGCTGACCGTCTTTTTACGAGCTGGAGCGGCACAGGGCTCCCGTAAGGGCGTTTCGACCTTGAGAGCGTTCCCTAGCCCGCAGGGCAGGCCCGACTCCGAGCTTTGAGGTCTTGAGAGAGGAATGCAAATATCAGAAATTGAAATGTCGTTGTAAAACTCGCCCGCAGTCCCCACGGCACGTTTTCCACACTGACAGGAATTCTAGCAAACCGTGCGGCTTCAGGTATGTAGTGAGCGTGTGTAGTGAGAACTCCCGCTCCCCCTGCCTTTTTTTAACAAGCATTCTCCCCCCCAGCGTTGTCAGTTGGAAGCGGTAGCGCACCCTTAAGAAACGCGCTGTGCGGTTCTCACAGCCTGCCCACCAGCAGGCTTCAGTCGCGCTGCGGTGCCGCCGAACTCGCCCCTGAACTGGCCGAGCGGAGACAGTCGCCCAGATGAAGGGGAATGATGCTGCTGCGGCCTCTGGGTCTCCCCGTCGGGGGCCTGTCACCCACAGGCTGTTTTTCTCCCGTTAAAACTTTGCCAGGTAAAAAAAAATAAAAAATAAAAAAAAGGAACACCGTTGACCATGAAAGCTCCAGCAGTCCATGTTGGTCCCTTCTCACATTTTTTATTTCTTTGATTTATTTTTTTTTTCCCCCTACCAGGCCTGACATTCAGCAGGCAAAATCCCCTTATCTGTGGAGGTCATGCAGTGATTATACAAGAGCCATCATTCCTCAAGTACATAATGATCTCCACTGAACGATCAAGCAATCAATTGATTAAAGCAATATGCTGATTACCATAAATGAATGGAATAATTTTTCAATAATGGAGCAATGTATTTGCTTTCCTGCTCCACATGCAGTCCAGGGTTCCAGTAAAACTGCTGTCTGTTAGCTGACAGGTTAGCCGGGTTAAAAGTCGATTATTTTTCAAGGCGAGTTGTCATCACAACACAAGGACTCGCTGCAACATGTTCACCCACCACACTGTGCTCTCTTTTTGCCTTGAAACATTTTTTTTCTTCTCCTCTAAAAATATTCTGATCAAAAAGTCATGGCTCCTCATCTATCTAAAGAAAATGTCTGTCTCTCTCTCTCTCTCTCTCTCTCTCTCAGTCTTGCACTAGCCTGTTGCTCATTTTCTAGAAGATTAAATCAACATTTCTCTCTCTCTCTGTCTCTATCTCTCTTTGTCTCTGTCTCGACTACGTCCCACCTCATGCATTCTCAGAATATCACTTGTTTCTTTATTTAGAAATGTGATATTTAAAAGGAGAACTCGCAGCTTTTTTCTCACCTTTACATTATAACTCTTTCTCTCCCGTCACCAGTAGCTGGAATGTGTATGCAACCTGAGCAGGAAGAACCAAGAAGCAATGAAAATATTTTATTTATTGAAACATTTTGAATGCGTTCTTCTCGTTCTTGGGCTGGTGGAGTATTCGTGTAAATGCGCAGTGAGGTTAGGAAGATACTGCTGACTGTGTCTCTCCCTCCCTGGGGGGTATGCTATGACCACCTGTGTATAGCTTGTGGAGACTCCAGGCCACAGCTAGCACGAGCAAGGCCAGGATTCATTAGTGCCAGCTTATACAGCAATCTTCAGTGACACCCACTTACACTGAACCTAGACCTGTAATAGGGACAAGCATCGGAAATTAGCATATGCTATAAATGCTGTGATACATTGCATTGGATATTGTTTGACAATAATCTATGTTTAAATGTATCTGTCCCTGTCAAATAAACATTAAATAAATAAATAAATAATCTGGGTAAACAGTCGCATTTAAAATGTGTCTGTAATTGTAATTTGGCAATGAAAGGTCAGTTAGTGTCTGAAAAGTGTGCTCAGTGAAACGTTATGGTTGGCCTCACCAAGCAAACAAGCAAACCGGCGAGAGGAGGCTGATCGGCGAAGACTGCGACCGCGTCAATCCAAGCGCCCTCCCCGGGGTTTTCGTTTTCGCTGCAGAACAGCTGCGGCTGCCCTTTAATTAAGAGGCACATGCGCCCCTCTGTTCCTCTGGCAATTACAGAGCGTGGACAGAATCCCGCTGCAAGACTGACCTTTCCCTCCCTGCTCGTTTCCAAGGGGGCCAATCGGAGGCGGAGCCCGTCTCTACCATCGATCCCGCCATTTCGCTGCAGCGGGATCGCCACTAACAGCACCCTTTGGAAAACAAACTTCCATCTGCTGTTACCGGCTGGGTACGCGTGTACCCACGCACGATGATGTGGGTACACGCCCTTCCCATAAACAAAAAAAAGGTAACTTTGTTAATGGCGACCTTGTGATATGAAGTCTATTAGAGAGATCGCCTTTTGTCACTTTGATAGAGACCAGAGCTGGAGATATTCACTCCTCTTTTTGTATTTACAACAGAGATGGTCTTGATGGTGTGAGGAGAGGAAGATTGTACTCATTTGCATTCTGTGAGGACATTTCAGGCTGAATACTGAACAAGGGCACAAAGATGGAAACAGTTAAAGGTAGATTTTGCTCAGAAAGTATTTTTAATACAAATAGTTGTCAATGCATAGAATGAGGTGGCCCTTGAAGTTTTCAATTCCTGATACTCTCTTGTCAGGAGGCTAAATTATGAGCCTACATCGACCGAGTGGCCTGTTTTCATCATCATCCTTCTAATGTTCTCACCGAACAGATACCTGTCTCACTCTGCGTAGTACTGTAAATTCAACCTTCCATGAGGATAGAAGTGACTGCTGGAAAGTCTTTTAGCAATGATTACCATGAAGATGACATCATGAGTTATGAAGTGGGTTAAGCTGACCGAGACTTCACTCATTTTGTTAATTCATTTCGTGGAGAACAGTTTTCCCATCAATGCCGCTCAGATCATTGAGTGGCTGATGGCATCTGGTAACTCCACCGATTTTTAGTTTCATGCAACCTCATTCTCCCACGATTTCAGCAAGTGTCTTATATAAGCAAGCGAATGCAAACAGGAGCGATCTATCGGAGATCTCTTGGGTACAGTGCCTCTTGCGAGCACTGTACCCAAGCGTTTGCTTTGTGAGCAAGTGGAGAGATGAAAGAAACGAGAGAAAGGGATTGTGGGAGTCTTTTAAGGCGAGGACCATTCAACCGGACCATTGGAAGCTCTTGGGATAATGAAGTGTGAGACATCCTAGACTTAAGCCCTAGACGCCTAACTTTTTAAAAATTACATTACATATATATATAAGAGCCTTAAAAATTAATTTCCAGCTTCAATGTATGATGTTATGAATGACAAAAGACTTTTAGCATTCACATATATTTATAGATTTCCTTTTCCAGCAGAGGCTATGCTATGCACATTCTAGCGCTCTCCTTTATTCTTAGATAAAAGGATGATGTATGACAGTCAAAATTAAATAATGCCATGAGGCCTCCAACTTAATAAGCTTTTGTCTGCCTCCACTGTCACTCTGATGAGAGATAACTTTGGGACAAGGATGAGAACTGTTAAAAGTTTCTGGTGTCATTTAGAGATTTTTGATATCTGCCTAACAAATCCCTTTGGCTGCATATTCCTTTGACACCAACTAGATAGAGAAAAAAAAATGGGACAGGATTGCAGACCCTGTAATGTATGTCTTAATTGGCTCCCTCTTCCTCTTCTTATTCAACTGTGCATGTGAAAAACAAGGTGAGGATAGCTTGTTTGCACACTGGTTCGATGTGGCATATTAGCATCTGTATTTGCTAAGATTAGATCTGAAGTTCTCAAACTTGCCAAGCTTTTGCTTCCACTCTCTGAGTACATATGCTCTGTGACCCACCCGTTCTTAAAACATTACCTAAAACAGATTTATGTATGGAATTAAAACAGTTTTAATATGTGCCAGAACATTCGTCGATGCCATCTCATGCATTGTTTCATTTATGTGGTGTGAATATCTGGTAGTACTGTATATGCAATAAAAAGTTCTGTGTTAAATCAATTCTTACAGGGTACATGTGGTCCCCATTTGGGACACATGTGGACTCATATGTGCTCTGTCAGAGTCGAATTAACACTGGACATTTTACTGTGTAAACTGTGAAATATACATTTATATATTTTTTTTAAACTTCCGGTGGTTTAGAAACAGGGGATATGGAAGAAACTAAGAACAGGCTACCTCAGAATCTGGGTAACACATAGCGTACTTTAATCTGAAGGTTTAATCTGAATTTGTGCGTTCTGATGAATTCACTTTCCTCTTTAGGTTAGTTTCCCCACGCCCCCCCTCCTTCACAGCCAATCATGTTTCAGTGAATCATTTCCCCTCATTACAGTGCCCTCCAAGAAGATCAGCAGCAACTGCCAAGTTTATACATCTTCCCTTAGTCCTCTGCATTGTGGCAGCATTCCTCCCTCTGGTAATGGAATGCATGTTCGGTTCTTCTGCCGCAGTTTGTTTAGCGTCATTTTAGGTCCTCCCTTTAGAGGTTGTTTAAAAAAACAAACAATAAAAACTATAATGATAGTTTCACTACTTAATGGTAAATATTGTATCAGAAGTAAAATATAAATATAGCGCACTAACCCCCCAGTGCACCCATGTTCCCCATTCCCACTGCCCTCACAGAAACACATCTACTCATAGTGCTTAAGAGATTTCATAATCTAATGTCACAACACAGGCTACAGTGGTGCAGTGAACAGTTCTGTCATCTCCCATGTCGAAATCCTGGCCAGGGCCTTTCTGTGAGGAGTTTGGATGTTCCCCCATGTTCACGTAGGTTTCCCCCAAGTTCTCCAGTTTCCTTCCACAGTCCAAAGACATTGGAGACTCTAAAATGTCCATAGGTGTGAGTGAGTGCTGTGCATGCCCTGTGATGGATTGGTGACCTGTGCAGGGGGTATTCTTGCCTCTCGCCCAATGCACGCTGGGATAGGCTCCAGCACGCTCTGTGATCCTTATCAGGAATAAGTGAGTTAGATAATCGATGGAAGGATGGACGGATGATAGATGGAACTCAGGTGAAGAATATGCTGTTTTCTCCCCAATTCAATAAAAAGGACATTTTGTAGGCTTGAGGAAAGTTCAAATCAACTTTTTGAGGTTAATGGATACATTCTGGTGGTGTATTAGAATGTTCCGTCCATGAAAGCTAAAGGTACTCCAAGGTGAAGTCAGTTTTAGCTTAGTTTAAAACCTGAGGAAAAGTATGTGATCACATGATTACGGCGTAATCAAAATCTCGCACTCGTGGCGGCACAATAATACGAGTCGTGAGGGAGCGAGGATAACAGCTCTCACAGTGGGGCTTTTTCAGATCACACTTTCAGAGGACCCGTCGTGATTACGCACAGCCCAAACCGGTTCATCGCTTTTTCTCAGCAGCGATGCAGAGCAGATAGTGCCCTGAGCTTCCTTTATTGCGCCCAGTTCAGGCCCTTTCCCTTTCCTTTACCGCGGCAGGATTACGTGGGGATAACCCGGAGCTGGCCGTAAAAAAAGGCAGGACTTTGAGGTTCTTTCCGGCATCAGGCGAGGCTAATCTCTCAGACCTGTCCGATAACCTGCCTTTCTGACCTGACTGGATCGGTGATATTGCTCCACTGCGAAACCGCTGCCTCAATCGAGACATTTAAGACAAGGGAAAAAAAGAAAAGAAAATATTTGATTAATGGAAGGTGAATAAACGTTATAAAAGTGCCACCATTTGACACGGTGATTCAAAAAGTGTGAAGGATTGTAGTTCAAGGTGCACTGCCACAAACTGTCCAGGCCAAAAACAATGACTATGTTTCCTCAGTAATGAAGCCAATCGTCATGATTTCTCACTGCACTTCAGAGCACTGTGTTTTATTACGGAGAGCAGAAGTGTCCTGCTGCCTGCATGAATTCCTTGCGCCTCACCTGGATGTCAAATTGTCACAGGCGGGCTTTGGATCAGCTGGGCTCAGTGTGACAATGACAGGCGCGGCCACATCGGCAGGAAGTCCGGCCTCTCTCATCTCTGTCCCACACTTCCCTGGGGCAAGAAATAAGAGCTGTCCTGTAAGGTCAGGTGTGTCCTTGTTGGATTCCCCATGGTGGACGCATTCGGAGCTGCTCGTCTGGCCCCTTCTCCCCCCCCTCCAAGGGCTGCTTCAGAGATGCAGACGAGCCTCCCTCCGTGATTCGTGTCCGTCAGGATTTTTACACTGCGCTGTCCAGCCTTGCTCTCCTTTGGTCAGCACCGTCGTAGCTGTTCCAGCTCATGCTCATCTGGACAGCTGACAGAGAGCACGTGACTCTGAGCTGCTTTCTGACATCCTGTCACATTGCTCCCTCTTATGTGCATTCCAAAATATATAAATAAATAAATAAATTAAATTAAATTTAAAAAAAATGTGACCGATCTTCCCACTAACCCTTCCATGATGATTACATAACTTAACTTGTACTTATAAAAGTTCTGGTGGTCGCTGAATGTCAAAGTGAACTTTCTGGAAGTAATACTATCTCAATGTCAGTTATGTCATCTGCTTTTGACATTGCTTTTTGATAGTGGGGGTGTTGAGAGCTCCCGCTATGAGTTCCAGTACAGCATCAGCTGAAGAGAGACTGATTTAATATTTTTCTGTCTATACTGAGCATTTTAAAATAATAACCTTCATTTTCCACCAGGATTTGGACAGTGAATTTCAAAATTAAAGCGGTTCCTTTGGACCACTCTCTCAAGTCGATTGACTTGGTCTGGCTGTTCCACGGTTCTTGTATTTTTTTTCCCCCACTTTTTTCCCCCCATCAAAGGAAACTCAATGCCCCAAATGCAGTATTCATCTTTAGGTTTTCCCACATCCTGTGAGGAGATGTAAGAAATGTATTCCACCACCGGCATTTTGCTTTGATCCCCCCCTCTGTGTTCTGGGTTTGAGAGTCTCAGCTGCAGCAGTGTGAGAGAGTGTGGTACCTGATTACTCTGAAACCACGAGACAAATCCGGTAGTGTAATGCAACTCTCCCAGAGGAACTGTGGGCTCTCCAATACGATGTGAGGAGATGCAGAGCTTACAAAGGAACGATGGGTACCATTTGTACCATAAAAGGAATGATAGCTCTCCCACGCTATTAATATCTTATTCTGACAGCATTTAAATCCACGTGGATCTTCATCAGGTCAGCTTCACTGTGAAAATAAAAAACTTTTTTGGGGCATAAGTAGCTCCTGTTATGTTCCTCTCTGCTCAGCAGGAAGTGAAGTAATATGAGGCAGTAAGTAATATGTTATTTATTTTATTTTATTTTTGTAAATTTGTTAGATGGGGCAAAGTATTGGTCTTCATGAGCCTCTACTTTGATTATGTGTATATTAAAATTGGAGTTGGCTCACAGTAAAGAAACCTAGAGGCCTGAATTTGGCCTAGAGATGAGACCAAAGCCTGCCTATGCCTTCCGTCTTTAAGGCCTGGCCAAAACCAGCCCAACAAGCCCTAGCCAGATTTTAAACCCAAAGCAGATAGAGCCCGATCACTGAAATAACAAGCCAACAACACCATACGGCACAATAGGTAAGTGCCTGCTTGTGAAGGTAAGCATCTGGGATTCTAAGCTGGTTTGAAATGGCTCAAGCCGTGTTTTAGACACTTGTAGTGGGCAAAAGCTGATCTCCAGCCGTACCCAATTTGACCCGATGTCAAAGAGCCACAGGCCCGATACCCGGCCCGATCACGGCATACCTTCGGGCCCCGTTCGGTCCGGGTCAGGTTTGGGTCAGACCTCTAAAAGAACCAAATCACTTGTCCTGCTGAACTTACGCGGGTTAACATGCATGGCAAATATAGTTTAATATTTAAGTAGCAGTGTAGCATAATGGCTGAGGGACTGGGCTTGCAACTCGAAGGTTGTACGTTTGATTTCCCAGGTGGGCACTGCCATTGAACCCTTCAGCAAGGTGCTTAACCTGATTTGCTTCAGTACATATCCAGCTGTCTAAATGGATTGTATGAAAAAAAAGAAAAGAATATAAGCTGTGTAAGTTACTCTAGAAAGGAGCAGGTGCAGTTAAATGTAAGACGTAGTGTCATTTTACACATCGGATATCATATACTGCTTTGCATAATACCTAATGACCGCCTTCTTCTGGGTTAATTTTTGGCCAATTTTTGCCAAGGACAGTCTGTTCTCTCCTTATTCTCTTCCATTATTTTTTTTAAATGATTGAAGCTTTTCTGTTTTTTTTCTCTCTCTCTCTCTCTCTGTTCTCTCAGAGTGGTCTTTAGTAATGACGTACTGAAAACCTTTCTATTCCTTTGTGACCTTCTTTTAATTACTTTGTACCAACTTTTCAGCACAGCAAGTTTGCATTCTCTCTCTTCCCCCCTCGCTCTCTCTGTTGCCTGGTAACGTCAGACCCCCTGCAAGCTTCAAGGACAAGCACTTCAGTTTGTTACAGATGAGCTCAGAGATTACACTCCTCTTTTCTGTATTATGGCTTTTTTTCTGTTTAATTATTATCATTATTTTTTTAAAAATTTTAAGTCCAGAAATTACATCAAAATGTCTGCAGGTGGCTGCTGGATGGCTTATTCAGTTAGGCCACCATGTTGTGGTACAGGTATGAGACCCACGGTCTGTGTATACATATCATCTTGTTTTACATTTACTCCACATTGCATTTAATGTAATTATTCTAATATTTGTTTCTATTGAGGTAAACACACGTATTTTGACAGTGCTTTATGAGCCTGGTCTGAGTACAGAGAGAGGGAGACAGAGAGCCAGCTCACTGATCTAATGACTCACGTCAGTTTGTGGGATCTGCACTTTCACAAAGAAACAGACACTGCAGTCCTCTCATGAGGTAGCACACACACACACACACACACACACGCACACACATGCACACACATGGGCATATACACACATGCATATGCGTGTGCGCACGTGAACGCGCACACACGCGGCTGTACTTTTAGGAAATAATCTCATTTGACATTTGAAATAGAACTACAGTGGGAAATGGGCTTTGAATTCGACATCAAGCTGGTGAACTAAATTTATCTTTTAAAGCCTCTATATGAAGGCCATCAGTGGTGTTAACAGCGCTCCTGCTAAGAAAGAAATGGCTTTCGCACCACATCTAAAAAGCCTTGGAATTTGTGAACCTGTTAGCCCTTAGCAACTTTAATGGCTTTCCCATTGGCTCGCCATTCGTGGCCCACTCTCACAGTTTGCCGCTGCAGCTGTTGAATGGTAGCTACTCTTTGGAAAGTGGCCAGCAGTGTCTGGATCCATTTCTCATTCTCGCTTATTATGCCAGCCTTAACTGTCAGTCGTGTTGTAGGTCGAGCCATTGGTGAATGAAGAGCGGTACTCTTTTAAATCTCTCCATAATCGAAACCAAGCCCTCTAAGGTTAACAAAATTGTGTCAATCTCGCCGCTGCGGTTCGTCTTTCGAGCCGCTGACACACTATGCAACAGCAGGCCAAAAATGCATCCAATCATGGTTTGAGTTGAACAGTAACTGAATGTTTCTGGTGGAGTATCGTTGATTGCGGTGCTGTTCTTCTGCTCAAAAAAAAAAAAAAAAAAACACAGTTTGGTAGCTCCGACCAGCCCATAGTTCTATAACAACGCCATTGTATATAGAATAATTTATTATAACATAATGAAAGTAATATAAAATATTTAAAGAGGAAATGGAAATTCTGAAAAGTATGCACGTATGGCATACGGAACACTGAACTTCACCTCACAGGTGACCTGCCTACAGCAGAGGATAATGGGGTGGTTCACAATATGATTTATTCACCAGAAAACATGTGCGCGGATTAAACTGCACGATAACGACATGGGGGAGAAACAAAATGAGCTGAGAATGGTAATCAATGTTACCGTACCACGGCGAACAGGGGTTGGACCCCAACCTGCTTTCTCATTCAGGATTTTTATTCAAACTGACAGGTGCGTGCACATTACTGGCATAGCCAGGTTAGGAATAATATCTCATATATATGCAGTAGAGTGAATTCTGCATCGGATTCACCCTGGCAGGGTCAAGGGACTCAGGGTGCAAGGACAAAGGTGAGAATAATTAGAGTTGCATATACCGGCTCGCTCAAATAATTCTTTGAAATCCTTTACAGATCAGTAAAATTCCTGCAGATTGCCGATAAATAATATCTAATAATGCTAATGATATTTTAAAAGAAACAACAGAAAAGAAACAAAATCATTTCATACAGTTATTTGTAATTAATTTACAAATTAAATTTATGCCTCTGAGATGTCTCCAGTAAACTGAATATTGACTTAACGCTAATAATGAGGCCAGGTCCTACCTCACATTATGTAGCTGTAATAACAATGCAAGTACACTGTAAATGCAGAATTACAATATAGCACTGTCACCTCACAGCAAGAAGGCTCTGTGTTTGAATCCGGCTTGTGTGGAGTTTGCATGTTTGCATGTAGCTAACTTGGTCTTACACTTGACAGTTCTGAAAAATTTAAGCTACAGGTCCAATCTGGTTTTACTGTTGTATCCATAGTCTAATAATGCGCACATAAAAAGATCTCACACTGTACATAACACTGCAGCTACAATGCAATTACACAGGTCCTTGAGCCGCTTCGTGTAAAGTAGGACCGGTGGGCATTAGTGCCAGTAACTGTGAGGCTAATTAGCGATAATCATTCAAAGGGGCACTTAAAGCACATGTAGCACAATCAGGTTTGGCTCACCTTGTGATTTTACCTCATAAATACAGCCTTATGCATATGGCAAACTCTCTGTGTGTAATGACTTTTTTCCCCCTGCACCATAAAATACTGTTGTTGTCAAGACATGTTTCATCCTGCAAATTATATTCCAATGAGAGGCCAGAACTCACGGGCAGGTCTTTAAATTTAAAGATCTGACAGCAAGTGCTGTCCTTCTCATTGGAATATGCATTTATTGAACTAAGGATCCAGCACGCACTGAAACTACATTAGAGAATTAGAGTTGAGCACGTTTCAATTAAAAAAAAAATCAATTTATACTGCAAATTAAAAACAGCCCCAGTGACAAATTTCCAAAGGGTATTGCTGCAGTCTCTCACACAGCCAAAAGTAACAGTGCAATTCGAAGGAGCATAATTGCATAAGAAACGAACTTGCACGTCTAGTAGCGAGTAAGCTATTCAAACTGAATTAATTAAATAAACACATGAAAACAAAACAGCAATAACCATAATAATCATAATTGATTGCCTTTATGTCACAACTTTCATATTTGGATCAAAAAGCGCTTGAAAAAGACAATGGTCTCATATTCAAAACTTCGACACAACAGCCAAATACCGCCTGAGTGCATCAGAAGAGTGTACCATGCTTCACTGTATGTGATGGGCAGATTGCGACCCTTCCAGAAGCATCCATTGCAGTTTGCAGTTATCCCACATGAACACAAAAAGGTAAAAAAAGAAAGATGAAATAAATAAAATCACCGGATGAAGTAAACAAGCCGTGTCCGTGAGATTCCAGCAGCCATTCCACACCGCCTGTCACAGGACATCAGGCTGTCGACGCGAGCAGCGGCGCTCACGCGAACAGCTAGACCGCTGTTTGGCTGACAGGCCGTTTAAATTTTACCAGTGAGAAGAGAATGCAACATTTACATTTCGTTTTTTTTTTTGGGGGGGTATAGGGGGGTGAGAGAGGACAGGTTCCCATTGAGACTGTGTAAGAATGTAAGAGGTGATTTCATAGTCCCTCAAAATATGAAGGCCAGGCTTTCCCCCACCCCCCCCCAGAAATCACTTAAAAACAAACTGATTAAATTTTGGCAAGTCACGAGGAGTGTTATGACTAAATGGATTGCTGATGTACTGATATGAATAATTTGACAGTGCCGTTCCAAATAAAGATGTTATTTTAAAGACATTAAAAAAATAAAATTCATCACTGAGCTACTTCTTACTAAAGCCCTCACTGTTTAAATTTCACTGTAAGAGGGCGATTCCTGCTATGGGGCAGAATTCATAATTTAGTGGCTCACATATGATCTCATTTCCTGTAGCGTGCGGCTCCAAAAATATCCGCGCATTCGGTCCCACTGAAATGCTCTATACATAGATTAATTAGGAAATGCACCATACCGTATGCTTTGCATGCACATTTCCCCTTAGTTATTTCAGTGATATAAATCAATAATGTCACACATTAGCAGCCATGCATAGGGAATTGGGGGAAGTACATACAACATATTTACTTTCCCTTCACTTACCTCTGCTCGTCAGTCCCCCGTTCACTGCCCCCCCCCCCCCACCCATCTGAATTACCATGTCGGTAGATCTTGCGCAATGACAGACCGAGTCAATTACCCATGACTAATGACTCGCTCCAGCGATTGAAACGCAGAACAATCCGTTTTGATTTTTTTCGGAGAGATTCGGGGAGTGCGCGGGGCGGCGATCTCTGTTTTACGAGTTGGCCGGTCACAGTTTTCCGGTTTAATGGCGGCGGAGAGATGGTTCATCATCGCCGCTGTCGAAGGGAGCGCCTATCATTCATCGGCCTCTGCGCGGGTCGACACCTTAGCAATCCACACATGCCATCGCACTCAGGAGGGGAGGGCCCTTGTTTTTAATTCAACTACAGTTTGTGCTGAGTCCAATAGATAAAATGAAAAATGAGAGTCTCGTGATGAAAGACTAATGATAGTTGAATGCCTACCTATAAAATGAGGTCACTACGTAGCCGCCACTTGTGAAATGAACAGCAATAGCAGTATTACTCATCTTCGCCGTCTCTTTGCAGGGGTGTCTGAGAAAATTCATCTGCCGCAATAAGTAAATAAATACATAAAAAATAAATTTAAAAAATCAGCTGGACTTCAATCTCAGGCACTTTCATCAGCTGGAGTCCGCAATTTCTTTCGTTAACTCATGCAGCAGGAAACTGAAAGGTCAGAACCAGGAAGTAGGAGTTAAACGGGCCGTTTACCCGGTGCTCAGAGGCTGTGACATCATTACTTCAACTTAACTAACTCCGGTGTGCCTGCTGAGGCATAGCATCGATGCATCACAGAAATGCGGCCCAATCTGCAGAAACAACGGGCTTCATGAGAAACAACATGGGGGGACCTGTTCACTTATTTAAGTCCGGAAAGTGCTGTTCCGATCTGTTTTGTTTTTTGGTTTTTGTTTTGTTTTGTTTTTTCCTCCCATGGCATAGTAATTTATGTGCTCTTTGTAACAGTCATTGGCACGACCGCAGTCATTTGGAACCACTAGAATGTCATTAAGGGAATGGTGAAATAACTGCAAGCTAAGGGGCGACATGGGCCCCCAGTGCTGCACAAGGCTGAATTAACTGTGAGCACATGTGGATTCAAACCCTGCTCTCGACACCATTTTTCTGTAAAAAGGGCTGTCTGGTCATTAGTGGAACTGTGGAAGAGTTGGGGGGGTGGGGGGGTGCGGGGGGTAGGATTAGAGGACACCAACAGACCTCAAAGGGTGCCGGTTTGAAGATACACTACATTTCAGATTTTACAGCTCTCCTGGGGAACACTACCCCCCCCTCCCCCCCCTTCCCCCACATGCAACTACTTTCTGCTTTGCGAAGTTCAAAGCTTGCCGATGAAGACTTGCAGTGGGAGGACGCGTATTGATGGATCTCTTTTGGTGAAGCACACATCTCGTAAATATCCTGGCAATTTCAGCGTGACTAATTTATGCACCAGTCACATCTCCAGAGGGGTGAGAGGGAAGCGTTGGACTTAATGCTAATCTTGCTCTTAGACTCCTGCTGGCTCCAAGATCTCCCCGTAATGCATAGCAACCCTGTTTATATCCCCCTCACAGGACCCAGAGCACCGTGACTTTTTCGCACACCACTTTTCATTGGCCTCTTAAGCCAGCAGAGGTGCGGTAGCGCTATAGCACTCACCTGAAGCGCGCGTAAACTTTCACAGTGACGGTTGGAGCTTTACGAGTATACCGTTTAAAGATAGCCCCCTCTCTGGCTTGCACAGCGTTTGCTTCGAAACAACTGTCAAGGGAAACATTTTACGTAATTACTATTTTTTTTTTCTTCAAAAGCCCATATAAAATAAAATAAAAAAACACCGCAGGAAAGAAGTTAGCAACTCAGTCATCTTCAGGTACGAACTTTGATTAAAAGGCCTGCTTTTAAGATAAGATATTCCACTGAAGCAGACCCTCGCCGAGTTCCTGAACTTTCCATCGACGTATACAGCATTGCAGCACAGGTTCTCTACTCTGTATGTGCAAGGCCCTTGGTTTATATGCGACGCTCTCAATGTTTAATAGGGCCGTGGGTTTCTTTTCAAACGCGCTCGAGCCGATAAGGATTTACAGTGAGCCCGGAACAAAGACAGACAGATTAGTCCCTAGACTCCTCCGAAGGAAACCTTTGCAATATCTGAGCGCAATTTACCTTCTGCAGCTCAGGCGTAATTGGAATGCAAAGAACACTTAAGAAAAAATAAAAGAAAAGAAATGACAATGCAACGTCCGTAGCAGGCGTTCTGCGCTTCGGAAAAAAAAAGAAAAGAAAAAAAAGACATGATTTTCACAGGCTTATGGGACTGAAGCTGCAGAGAAAAAAAGTGGAATGGATTGTTAATGAGAAAAAGAGAACTGTTCAAGGGTAAATGACCCACAAGTTAAGATATAAAAAATTAGAGTGCCTGTTGAAAATAGTTTGACTTGGAGTATCAGCCAGCCAGATAAGAGGAGAGGTCGGTCAGAGAACTGCAGTCACTGGAGGCTTATTTCCATTTCTTAAGAGGCCTGATTTTTGTCTGTCAGTGAAGCGGCAGAGTACGGGCTCCTCAATGGTCCCGTTTTTTTAAAAATAATATAATATCTCAAGGATACAATTTTGCTATGAAAAAGAAAAATCCAGGACTGCCTTGTCTGAGAGTATTACACATTTATTCAACTTGTCAGTCATTCAGTTTTATCATCTTTGTCACTCAGGTCAATGTGTCGCCACTTACTTTTCATTGCATATTTGTATGCGGCCTTTTGATAAAATAAGCATAGTGCCACATAGGCAGAGGCTGAAAAAATGGAAAAGTCGCTTAAAATGTTGGCTCACCAAGTGTGGCCAGTATGATGCATACGTATACCCGACAGCATAGAGTCTACCAGCATCAGGAATTCTGGGGGAGGAATACAACTGTTCCTTAAGAAAGTCAAGCAACTGCCACCCCAGGCATTGTTCCAGAATTTCCCATAGATGTCTTATTAGGTCCAGATCTGTTGGCTGCGATAGCCATGACAAGGACATAAGTATCATGCTCCTCCTCCCAGGAACACTCAGGCTAAGTGGATGGAATCATCTTAACATCCTGGAATCTTGAAAGACACCCTTGTCTGCGGGGGAGACATGCCTTAATGCGGTAACGGTGATGACTCAGTACACACCCAAGCAGTTTATATCATGTCTTGTCCTCTTAAGGGTGTAAGTGAAACTGACACACTGGCAGAATTGTGCATTACAGGCCCACCAGAACTCTTCACCTGTTGGAACGCTGTGTCATTTCCATTTTCTGTTTCTGAATAAACTACCTCCGCAGATGTACCTCACATATGAGTCATGGAGTATGGTGGGGGAGAGCCAGCAACAAAATAAGATTAAATAAACGTAAAAGCCTTTCAGTTGCTCTGAGACAGTCAGGGTCAGGAAAGGGAGGGAAAATCAGACAAGAACAGATGGAAGCCAGACAGACCCCTGGATTCAATCAAAACCAGCAAGTCATCTTTAGGGAACAGGCCATTCAATCAAACTCAGTGCAGAAAACTTCTTTCCGTCTCTATGTTCACCTCGCCACATTTTTCTTTATTTTTTGCTTCTGTTATATTTTGAAATGCTTTTTGGACTTCTTATTTTGTTACTCCATTTTTTAAAAGAAATCGATGAAAAATGTATTTCCAAAAAACCCCAACTCAGATTAATCACCCTTTCCCGTAAAATGTCTGTGTGATTTGGTTGTATCCAGGGGTTATTTCATTGCAGAACAGTGACAGATTAATCACAGAAAGCTATTATTTATTTATGTACTTACTTATTTAGGATTAAATGCTTCGCTTTCCACTTCAGACAGCTAGGCAGAATGTACTAAGTGGGGCTTTGGATAAAGCGAAAGGATTACATGTAAGTAACCCAAGGTGCCACTAGTTTCTGACACCTGCTTTTAGCCACATTGTGTTCAGTGCATCAATAAATTCTTTAGACTCAGCTCTGTATTTTTTACACTGAAAACTCAACTGTTGAAGCTGAAATATACGATTACCTGATGAAAATGTATTAAAGAGCAAGACCAAGGACGGTGATGCCCAACTCTGTTCCTTGAGATCGATTTTTCCCGTAGATTTTCATTTCATCCCAAATTTGGCACACCAACAAGATCTCTTGCCGTTGAATGAGGTGTGCTTTGTTAGGGTTGGAATGAAAACCTACTGGACAGCAGATCTTCAGGAACAGGGTTGTTTTGCGTACATTTTTGAATGGCCCAGACAATTTCCATGGGATATTTGAGATCAGAACGTCCAGTCACGAGTGTGGGTGCAGATTCTTGTTCTTGCCTAGCACTAAAAAAAAAAAAAGAATCAGATTAATCTAATTAGCCAATTAAGGTCTTTATCGAAGACCTTAATTAGATTAATTAATTAGAAGTTCAATGATTTATGGCTGGGCTACAACAAAAGGCTTGCACTCACAGCGGGCCCAAGGCAAATTTGAACACCACTGTCCACAATGTCCACATCACTGCACCGGCACATGGGACATTGGATGCAGAAACGTGTACATGCTTAACACCAAAATTAGCCAGCTGTGAGCCAGTCTTTACAATCATTTGTTCCCTTACATTCATTTGTACAGTTCTCAGTGAAAAAGCCTGATTTTGCAGTTGTGCTATAACACCACAAACCACTGTGCTTCTGTCACCCTGTCAAACATAATTATGTTCTTTCATCTTGTTCTTAGAACCTCGTATTTAAGATGTGATGCTAATTGATGCTCATAGCTGATCAGTAAAGGAGACCTGCCAATGAAATAACTACTTATACCCATCACATAGCAATCTTAAAGCCCTTACTTTCAGCATAAATATTAGTGTGGAGATAAAGATTACTATTAAGGTTTGCCAGATATGGCATTTAATAAGTGCTCTGAAAAAGTATTTAGACCTACTCCAGATATCTACGGTCATATAAATATTGCATACACACATATTAATGTTGAGGGAAAATGATAGTGGCTTACAAAATTCCCCAACATGTTAAAAATTGTTTTACAGGTCCACATCAATAATACGTCAGCCGGAAATCAATTAAGTCAATTGGGAGCAGAAACCATGAGATTTGGGTTTTTTTTTTTTTTGCTTTCGAATTACAAAGTAGGTAATGCATGAAAACGTATTGGATTTGCTCAGCAAGGGGAGAGGCGATGACTCCACCAGCCAATTCTCAGCCCACGGGGGAAATCACGGAATTTAGATGAAACTGAAAGGCAGCATCATCCCCGGCTCATACGCAGCTAAATGCAAAAGTACTGGAACGGTGGCACAAATTTGGTCGTTTTTGGACAAGAAACAGCTGAGCAGCCAATTAGTGCGCAATTACTTTTGCTCCCCTAAAACGAGGCACTACATGTATGAAAGGAGCTGTGGTTCGTACTAGGATCATCCAGTATGGATGGATTTACCCTCAAATTAGAGCTGACATCACATTCAGTGTTTTATTTTAAATCCAACGTAGACGAATTTTGACACCGTCCCGATATTTTTGCGCTTGAATGTAAACCGGGCTCTGGGAAGCTGAAGCGGGACTAGGAGCGTGCGGGTCTGGCCGTACACCTTCTTTCGCGATTGTTTTGAGTTTCCATGGCGGCCCAGACGTTCTGCCACCCACTGCGGCTAATCCCAGAGTCGCCTGGGAGACGGACGTCGACGGCTGTGTGCTCAGTGAAGGCATTCGGGCTTATTACAGTAGGTAGAAAAAGTGGGGTACGAGTCTGCGGGGGTGCAAATGAGACAAACGAAGGAGAAAAAGGCATTTACGTTTACATGACTTGACAGGTGCTCTTATCAGTTTGACAAGATAACTTTTTCAAAAGTGTAAGCGCAACCAGGGTAAAGAGAACAGGGGTTGAGTTTTCACTTTACGGAGGGCAAATGCAGGGCAGGTGCAGCACTGGTAACGTCTTTCATAGGCGTGAAACAGGGTAAAGGCTGGCGCTATTGCTACAAGCACACGGCCTTCAACAGTGAATCGCCCCTTTGTTCAGAGCAGAGCAGAATAGTTTTCAAAGGCATGTCAGGCATGGCCTTCTCAGTATACCCAACATAATTCATTTTACCCCCTTCACTTCTCATCTGCGGCCGAATTTTCATGCTGAGAGAAGCGATGTTTGGCTGTGCGTCCTGCAGGGGGCACAAGAGGAACAGCCTGGCCTTGACAGTGTAACATTCCACCCTAGCAGCCAGTGGCGCAAGCCAGTTCTCCTCCACTTCTCCAACACATTGTTTCGAAATCCAGTTGGCTATGGCATTTAGTAGGCTACATCCTAGTGCTTCTACCAACAGCAGCAGCAAGTCAATTGTTCATACATCACATGTTGTTTCATTTGAGCGTTGTAATGTAATGCTCATGTTCTTCACAGTGACGGAAAATAGGTGTCAAAGGTATGTATGCAGACACATTTCCTAAGAAAGTATTTTATTTCACACAATAAACAAAAATAGGAAATCAGACAGGGTGTCAGCTCACAAACTTTTACCCCCCAACATAACTCAGCCCTAATGGGCTGTGCATAAAACACATTAAACCTTAAGTTTGAGAATGTTCCTGCTCATTCAAATGAAAAGCCTTTAAAAGTAGCAGGGGACAACCTTGCTGGGAACAGCAGCTGGGATTGGTGGGTTGATTCGGGCCAGTGACAGCGTGTGGCCGACAGAGATACCGTCTTCCAGCGCGGTGCGGTTTTGCCGCAGTGTGATGTTTCCTCCTCTTCCTCCCTTAACCGTCGTTCGGCTTCCCTGCGGATCAGACAAACATGCTGTGAGCCCAGGGGGTTCCTCTGGGCGATGGAGAGAACGAGAGAAAGAGAGGGGTGTGGGTGGGGTGGGGGGGATGATAAAAAGCATGTTCAATGACAAAAGTTTTCCTGATAAAGAAAAGCGTTTTTGAAAGGTTGGTCATAAAAAAAAAAAAATAAAAAAAAATCTTAAAAAGTAAAAAAAGATCCTCATTTGACTTGCACATGCCTGTTCGATACACATTCTTGTAAAAAACATAAAATGTTACATAAAATTATATGTCATATAAAAAATGTGGATATCTATATAAAAAATGCAAATAAATGAACAAAATGTGAGTGGTGTGTATGCTATATTTTTAAGAAAGGGGAATTCACCAGAACACTGGAGAACTGTACTGAACAGCTCAGAGAGCTGTGTGGTTTGTCATCCTGCAGGGTTGTGTAGTTTAGAGCGATGCAGGGTAGTCCTGATCAATCACTTCTGTCAGGCAAATAAATCAAACAACAAATAACCAAGAGGGAGAGGGAGGAGCGGGGCTGAACGCAACTCTCAAACACATCAGAGGGGGAACGGCGTGTTTCTCCCAAACGCGAGATAACCGGGGTTCGAGCAGAGAGCCCCTCCTCCAGGGCCCCGCTCTCATTTTCTCAGATGAGATTTGTCTTTCGTTATTCTTTTTGTTCCTCCTCATTCTTTCCCAGCGCAAGGTTTTGTTATTAAAATGTGATGCACATCTCCCCCCCCCCACCTCCCGCCCCCAGAAGAATCTCCTGGGTCCTCCGGGCCTCGGAGGTGAAAATGAAGGTACGTTTCTACCAGATCCGCAGCTGTCATTTACCCGAATGTGAGTGCCCGCCTCCCACTAGCCCCCCCCACCCCACTTCCAATTAATGCGGTGCGGGGTGGCGGGGCGGCCTGGGGGACGTCCCGGATCTGATAATGAAAATGAGGCCGTGCGCGCGCGAAACGGACGCGGAGCACCTGCTATTAGAGGAGCAGAGAGAGAGAGAGAGAGACGGACAGACGGACGGACGCGGGGCCCTAGAGGTAGCATTAGCGCTATCCGGCGTACCTGCGGCCTACGCGCTTTTTAACTAAGTCGCAGGGAGGCCTCCTCCACCTGCACGATCGCACATTTTAATTACGTTTGCCTCTCAGAAATAACCTTTCAAGGGAGGCCTTCACCTTTAATGACAGAAGACATCTTGTTTGTGATTTCCTTTTTTTTTTGTATAATTTTTGCTCCTGGGCTGGGAACGAGCTGTAATAAGATTTTCTCTTGTCTTGGCTGAAAATCAGCAAGGTCGGAGGAATTCTGCAATTGCCTGCAATATTTCAAGCAGAGGAGAGAATTCATGAAGGGTTTACGTTTTTTTGGACAATTCTGTGGTGACCATCATAGTCCATTCTGCTCCACAATGCTTTCTTTGGCTCCCAGAACAAGGTTTTCCTTTGTTCTGATTGGCTTTTTCACCCAGTACCCAAATTTATATGCCTTTTTAACACCTACTTTTATGCAGTTTGGCTCTGAGAACAATAATTCCCCAGTTCTGAGTAGCCATCTCATCAATACATCATGAATATACCTTTGCTACAGTATGTCAAAAAGAGAAAACATTTCCTTGGTTCTGTTGTGTGGGCCGTCACATCTGAACACAGTCAACTGTGGGTTGATACACAACTGAATTTTTTTTCAGAACGATTCAATTTAAAACAAAAAATAAGTTTCCTGCAGTTGTTTATAAAAATACGAGATACTGGAGCTCTGGGGAAAAAATGGAAACCTAGTGCAGCTTGGTGTTTTGCTTCTGATAAGAGTCACTATCAGAAACCTTTTACCAAGAGTACACAGACACAATCTGCACACACAGTTCGCCCCATAGAACATTTAGATAAACTGAAAAAAGAAAGTTAGAAAACTTCTGGTGCACTATTACAACTATTATTGGATTTATTGGTGAATGTACCTGCTGTGCTCTATAACTAACTGGCAGCCCATTCCTTCAATAGATTATGTAAAAACACTAAAAAAATAATAATAATAAATAATAAACAAATAAAAATTATTGGGGGGGTGGGGTTGACCAGGATATCTCTCAGTATACATCTTAGCTTTCAAAAAGTGCCGTGGAACCTCTAAAGACCACGACGAGTAAGAATCTTACTTAATTTAACATCTCATCCCAAAAACAGTACCTCCAACAAGACAGTACCAACAACACGAGTCCTGGAAGCCTGCTCTGGAGTTTTCTTTTTTTCATTCTCTCAATCAGCCGCCAATGAAAGCCTTTGAGACCCACAGTGGTGGCCGTGATCTCCAGAAAGAGTGGCCCTCCAGGAATGGAGTTTGAGATCTCAGGTGTAGAGTGTCCCAACAGCAATCACCGTCATCATCATCGTCATCATCATCATCATCATCATCGTCATCATCATCCCCAACGTCATGTTGGCAGACAGGCTGAACAGTTATAACTGTGAGACAAAATAAATATATAGCTAATGAAAAACAGAGCTGCCTGCTACCTACAATATTTTCCTCATAAATTCTGTCTGTGTGTGTGTGTGTCTGTCTGTGTCTGTGAGTGTGTTTGTGCACACACTTGTGTGCACTTGTTTGCACCCTCTGGGCTAATGTAGCATTTCCCTAAAAGCCTTGGTTCATTTTTCAAACGGTGCTTGAAAAATTAGCCTTTGTGTCTTTAAATCAAGACCGAGGCACAAAGCGGTCATTTACATCAACTAGGTGGCTATAAATAAAGCAAAGCTTATCAACGAAGTTTGAGGACGTGTCACTTGGACTGAAAGATTGGTTTGTGCGTACAGGTGCACATTTAGCACGTGGCTATTTTTAATCCAGACCAGGCCGAAGGGGGGAAGTGACTTTCATCTACCTAAAATGGCAGCTGGTGACTTTGACATTTCTTTATGGAAAGTTAAAAAGCTGAAGGAAAGGAGAAAAAGAGGGAAGGGGTGGGCAGGTTGTACAAATGATGTACATTGATATTCACCTGTAACTAATATTTGAATCAAGCCAAATATGATCTCTGCGTATATTTGCCCACATTTCGAACAGTTTCACAAATATGTTCAATTTAAATCACGTTAGCCTTGTATGCATAGCATTCTCTGTGATTTTGATATAAAAATTGAAGTCAACAGTAGGTCTCAGGCAAGGTGTTAGAAGTCATCAGAAGTGACCTGTACTGTCAGGCTCCTAACCTTTCTGCACTCTGAGCCTGACCAGACGGACAGTAACGTGAGACAAGTCCACCCAGCTTCTGGGAATGTGACTTTAGAAATAAGCCAGTGGTCAGACTAATGGATCTCAGTGGCTTCTTTTGATGAGTCATGATCCTGTGTAGGCGGGGTGCCAGCTGGAAGTGATGATTTAAGCCCTCTCATGAAACATCATTTTCTCGGGGATGATCTCATGAGCACCTCCCACTGCTGAGGGACACAGTGCTCTAAGATACACAAAGGGATTTGTGGGTAGAAAACATGCCCAGGTGGTAAGTGCTCGCACAAAGAAATGTTCAGCGTTAAGTCAAATCTGACGGAGTAAATTTCACTATGACAGACTACTTTTTTAAAATCCCTAGTAGACACACCAGTTGAATTGACACTCAGCATTTTTAGTGTGCTCAGATTTCACAATAGGGAATGGTCATAGTTTGTTGAGCCAGTGTGCAGTTTGTACAGGTCTATGACAGAAGATGGTCAGTGACTCAAATTACTGATAATGGCGTTGCTATGACTCTTGGTACAGATTGTGCTTTGCACCCAGTTTGATTGGGAGTCTGTTGTAAAGATGGCGTGGGGAAGGAGAGGAGTGGGGGTTGCAGCTGGCTCTGACTCAGCAGACCTAATCAAACGTAATTGCCGGCCATCAACGGCTTCACACTCCCGGCATTCGGATATAGATTTTGTGATTAAGAGCCGGTGAGAAACATCAGTTCCTGTTTCTGCTGCTTAATCGTGTAATGATTCCGTAATCTATGCCCAAGGACAAAATACTGTTTCACCAGAAATAACCTAAAGTGTAATCATTTCAACATATGGTTGCAGACCCTGGTTAGTTTGAGGACAGTGCAAAACATGTTTATCCACTGATGACAGCTATGTGAACGTCATGCCTGACTCAGGGTGGATGACCATACACTGTAGATAGCATACCGAAATATTACACATATTACTGAAATTGCAGACATTATTCTCTCTCTCTCCCTCTCTCTCTCTCTCTCTCTCATTCTGTCTGTCTCTCTCTCTGTCTCTTTCTTGCTCTCTCACTACTGCTGCCAGCCTGTGAAACACGAAAGTTTCTGTTCAAAATGCATTTTCTAGGGTTTTTTATTTTATTTTTTTTACTTTTTACAGATTCTCTTAGATGTTAAATGAAACAGTGCTCAGCAATAATACTTTTTTATGATCTATCTAAGAACCTGAAATTGAGCTAGGTTTTTGATTTCAGTGTCAAAATGAAGAAATGCAATTCAGACATGATGTGGTTACACAATATTGCGACTGGTTGTAGGAATAAAAACACCAGATGACATGTATTGAGATGAATCGCTTACATTGGGGCATTCATAACAAATATGAAGATGTTTTTTTTTTCATTCAAGTATATTACAGAAAATATTTGTCTGCGTGAGACGTGTGCATTCCTTCAAAGTTTAGATTGAATGTTTCAGTCAATATAAAAAGAGACGGCTTGTGTATTTTATGTTAAACAAAGAGGCGCTTAGATCAAAAGAATTCAGCATCATTCAGGCTCCCTTATTGCTTTAGATATAACAGTCCGCTGTTAGCAGCTCCATTTGAATTGAGTCCAGACCTTTGTGATGATTTTCAGTCATTTCCTGTGCGATCCGTTCTTCATATGTTGGAACAACGCAGCTATGCATATCAACATCTTGTCAACAAGGCATACTAAGATGAATGAAGCATGTTCTGACCACTCCTATCTGCAGAATTAAGAATTCTGTTCTATTTAATTGGGGGTGTGTCTTCTAAACATAAGGCAGCATATTTGTGTCGGCTAAGTGCATATGCATTAAAAATGGCTTTTTTTTTATTCCGAGGATGACCTCAATCGAATGGAAGCATGGCTGCTGTGAGAGCGACATACAGTTATACCTGCATCACTTGGTGACTAACAACAGAAAGCACATATGTGCTATGCCTTCACTGTCCCCGGTTCTGGCCTCAGGCAAATTATTCTGTAAACGGCGATTTGCTGCCGCTGAGACAAAGTCCATTCAGAAAAGACAGATCTGCTTTCATTGGCCATTTACGGCCATTCTCTGCGCACAATAGGGCAGATTTATCACGAGAGGATTATTCACGCTCGTGACCGGACACGGACCGCCGCTGACGATGGCACGCCAGGCTCCGGGCACATCACGAAAGGCAAAGCAGGCGACCGTCTTGCATCAGCCGCGCTCCCACATTAACCTGCTGCGCTTGCAACCCGTTCCAAATATGCTGGGAATTGGGTAGGGTTGCCAGACTCGGAAAGGAATCCCCCCATGTATGGTGGTGGTTTTTGAAAATTTGTGAAGGGAATGTTTCAGTGTTTTCACTGTCAAAGGGTTGTATGGGGGAGGGGGGATGGCGGGGGGGAGGTTAACAAAAATTAGTTATGGCAGAAACAGTGGAAAAATGGAAAAAAGGGGGAAATATAAGGAATGTTTTGGCTAGGATTAAAATGACAGGTATTTGGCAGTGCCTGAACGGGCCCCGGCTTTGAAGGCCTTCCAGAGCGTTTCCCACCGTGCAGACCGGAGAGCTGTACACACAGGGGGAGAAAAGGCCACACAATGCACTCCACCAGTCACCAAAATGGGTGGGGATGGCGGGCGGGCGGGCGGTCAGGGGGGGAGGTGGCTTTTTTGTGTGGTTCTGACGCACCCCTGGCACTGCTGGACAGCCAGCGTGGTGCGCGTGTGCCATTGTGAGCTCGGCGCTGTCTCTCTCAGACAGCCAATCGCTCCTCCTAGGGGAGCATTCCATTTGTATGGGCATTTTTCAGGGACACAAACCACAACACACCGCGGTAGGATAATAGATCCCTCCCCCACCCCCAATCCCCAATCCCCATAGGCCCCTTTGACAGGAAGCCAATTTTAATAACAAGGACTTTAATGCTTTTTCAGCCCGGTGAAGTATGAACCTGGTACGTCCCAAAAAAACATATCGCACAGAACTGATGAACAGGAAGGCCCAGCTAACATTTAATTAGCATTAAAAGATAATATCATGCCAAAATCTTATTAAAAATCATATCATTGTGTTTCAGAGATATTTTAAAATCTTCATAAATTAAATCAATTTTTTAAAAGTCTGTGGGACAGCTATAAACAATTCAGATACGGCTTTAGTAAGAGTATTAACTTTTTTTATACTCAGTGATTGTAACACATGAAAAAATTAAGAGAACAGTGTGTTTATCATGAAGCAGGGAAGCATTTTCATTAGAGACATTGTCAGGAGAGAAAGGTTTACTGCCGCAGGTTCTTTTCGCTTAATTGTCAGAGGTTGTTAATGTAATGGGATAAAAAAAAAACAACAGACTATGTGTTCACAGAAAGCTCTTGCAATTAGTTTGGACATCCTTCTTTGTTATATCGTGCTTCCGCACAGGAATAGTGAAAATGATGTTGTTGAAGGAAATAAATTGCCTTATTTTTGAGCCAGAAATACTGATGTAGCTTTATTTATTTATTTTTTCTTTTTTTGAGCACCTTAGAGAATGCTGCATTATTTGTTGTGATGGCATCTATTGAGCTATATCAATTCCCTGTCATTATAAGCAACTGAAAGAATAGCCGTTCGCAAAAATCTTAAATCTTGTAAATGCAATACAGTCGGTATGGAATCTTCATGGTCTTTTAATATTACTTACGTGAACTCGTAAGTGGCTTTCTATGGCACAACACCTTCATAAACTCATTACTGCTGTAGTATTAGCAACCATGGTTGACATCGCCCTTTCTGACATGTTTAGATGTGTAGCTTTTCAATATAGCCCATGAGATGTGGCAAATGTTTATCTGACGGACAAACTTCATTAAGACCTGTCTAGAGAAGCCTTCATGGCCTGAGTAAACAACTACAGATATGACAGACAGGAGTAGCAACATTTAGTTTTGTTTATAATTAAAATGACACAGGCCCTGTTTCACTTGTCACAGCATGTTCATTGATACGTTTGAACTCATTTATTGTACTATAATAGACACTGTTAAGAGTACATTGACTGTGCCATACTATCAATCAAAATCAATCAAAATGTATTTAAATAGCACATTTTGCAAACAATTGTCACAATACGCTTCACAGACGACCCTGGGCCAGACACAGTGCAGGCATGGCCTGCATTGATGTGAAACAAATCTGTAACATTACCAGTGCTGTTTAGATAGACACATGTATTACAGCCAGAGGACACACTCTCAGACCTTGCATGGAACACACTTGTTTGGTTCTCCTCCTACCTAGAAGACCACACCTGTCATATGGGTAATATGTGAAAATGAAAACTATGTGAGCTACCTTGGGAAAAGAAATAATGCAGACCTACTGTACAGGGAGCGAACATCAAATGAAAGCCAATCTGAAACGGCCTCCTCCCATTCTTACATTCAGCACTCCTCAACGTTTCATCGCGGCGCCCGAAAAAAATCAAATTGGAATCGTTTCGGCGCGTACGTCTCGCACGGAGACGCGGGCGAACTGCGAGGGGGTCCCTAGCCAAGGTGGCGCACATCGCTTTCTGCCCAGCGTTCAAAAAACGATGACTCAACAGTCAAATTCCGTCAGCGCCAAGCCTCATTAACGCGTCTTCCGCGTCGAGCTCTGGGAATAACCGTTATTCACGCCACGCTACCCACGTCTGTTGTTTCAGCCGAGAGCCAAATGTTTTCTTTGTTAAAGGAGAAAAAGGTTTGGTTAGGAGAGCCATCCGTTAATATATACAATATTATATGTAGTCCTGCATAGATGAATTTACAGTGCTAAACAGAATAATTTGTATGTTTTGCTAATGTTATATTTTGCATTAAACAGAGGTGCCTAAGCCTGGTCACAGAGAGATGCAGGGTCTACTTGGTTTTCAGTGTTACTCAGCACTTAATTGCTCAATTAAAGATGTTGTTTAACTTGCCTTGGGTTCATGAGTGAAAACAAACAAACAAAAACAGCAGACACTGTGGTTCTCCAGAACCAGTGCTCCTGAGACCCCGCTTTAGAAAAAAGACTTTTTGTAGCTCAAGACCTTGCGATGAAATTCAGGTGGTTTATTATTTTGCTTGTTTTTATACATCTTGTCTTCTGAGTCATCCTTGTGCCACCCACGACCGTGCGAGCAGCTCCACACTTTGAAGTGTGTGCTGGTGCCTTACGTGCTTGCCCATAAGTTACTTGCTGTGTCGCAGCCCACACATTTACTGCAGGAGCAGAGAAGTGCGGGGAAGGTAAGCCTCGTAAGACCAATCACCAACTCTTCGGCAGTCGCATAACAGCTGACTCTCCTTTCGACGGCCTCGCCGCTCCTGCCCGCTGGCGGGCCACCGCGGTGCCGAATAGAAGAACCGTGGGGCGCAGACAGCCGCGCAGACGGGCCCTCGCCCGGTCTACGAGACGGTCCGGCGTGTGTCACAAACGTTTTCTCGGCTTTAAAAAAAAAAAAAAAAAAATTGTCTGCCCTCCTCATCCGCCGACGCGAAAGTGTAGCTTCAGTGCCTCCTGTGGTCTCTGGATCTAACAAGGTAAAAAAAGGGCTGTGGAAATTCTCTGCCTCCGAGCCATTGTATTTAACTTTCCAAAACAGTACAAGCAGTAGATGTGCATTCTTGACTGTGTTTCATCACCATAGAGCTCTGTGTTTTTCTTAGAGAACTCAAGCTTTTAGAAATGATTTCTACTTAATGATGTGGATTTTCATAAATATCTCAATTAAAAATAGGTGAGCCAGCCTTTTTTCTGGATTTATTTTCTGTCTTTTAACTGCTTTAACAGGTTCAAATGATGTTTCTGTGAGATATTCTGTCCTATGATTACTTCTTGTTCTTTATTGTGCTTTTCAGATTTTTAACACAATGAAAGATGAGTGATCAGAACTGGCATGCTTTTGTGAAAGACGTTCACCTTCCTGCCGGCACTATAAATTGCTTATGTCATGAAGACAAACTACGACAGTGAGGAAGCAAAGGCAGTGATGATACTGACTGCAAAAAAAGAGTAAAAAAATGACAAGAAGTCAAATCATATAAAAGATTTAAAAATTAATTTTCAGTAACCGTGACACTATTTTACTTTTCCCCCGTCCCGTTGGATTTGCGATCTGACTTTTCTGAGAGACATGTAAGGCAGCTTAATGTTTCTTTCTAATTTATTTAGATTGTCGTCTCATTTGTCTTCACCCCTGGCAGAGTTTTGTGAGCAGGGCCGCCCTCCAGGGGGGCTGGGGGGGCAGGACAGTGTATTTTGTCCTGGGCCCTGGAAGACGGGAGGGGGGGGAGGGGGGGGCACTGGGAATGATATAATTATATAATTACATCATTTTGTCTCGGCCCTGGGAATTTCACCTGCCAGCCCAGACTGAGCCCCAAAAGCCTTCACCCCCGCCTCAAAAAAACGGTGAGGTCCTCAACAGTATGACCAACCCCATTTGTGTTTGGTCCATTTTTTCAGCTTTCTGTAAAGTTGTTTTCTTTAATTTAATTCCTTCATAACTGAGTATGAGTATTTTTTACAACAAGAGTAATGTGCAGAAAAAGTAACAGTAAAATATTTAAGAATAGCTGGTAGAGAAGAATGCCGGTTTCTGAAAACTGGGGGCAGTTCCACAATGAATTCCACAATGCAATGATGCATGACACTAAAACAGCTGTAAAGGCTGAGAAACAAACAAGAATCCCGGGCAGTTCTACATGAAAATATACTGTAACTATTAGCCATGTCCTTTAGCAAGGTAAAAGCCTTTGCCTCGCCTTTGTCCCTAAAATACATAGAGTGCTTCTGGCAGAGATTCAGTTAGCCATGCTACCCTGTACACTCATGTCAAACTGCTGAAGCCAAGCAGAACTGGGAGAGCTTAGTTACTGCCGGTGGCCAGTAGGGGGCACTCTTTCCTCTGGGCTAAATAAAAAATGAAACCCAGTGACAAGTAAAGTGATGGAGGCAATGTGCTGTAGAAGGTGCTAAGATGTTAAATTGAGGTCCTGACACTGTGGTCATTAAAGAGCTCATGGCACCTTTCAAAAGAGTAGCCCTGGTCAAAATCCTGTAATACTGGCACTATACGTCTGACAACCAAATAGTTGTGCTACATTCGACTGACCGAATAATCCCCGGCATTCTCCATGCATACTTATTTCCTCAGGTCATTTCTACAAATGAGAACTCTCTTTATCGGCCTGGTTGAAAAGGGTGAATTAAAAACACATTTAAATAAATACTTGCAAATCCCATTTCTCAGTGCAGGCCGAGGGACGTGAAGGAAACACATTCAGCACTGTGGTCTGTCCAAGGCTCCCTCATGCTACAGCTCTAAGCCTTTAAGACTGCAGGGCCAGTGTTCACCAACCTCGTTTGAATTCAACAGGTATAAAAGCTCTACATCGCCAAAAAAATAAAAAAATAAAAAAATAAAAATAAAAAAACCGAAGGGCTGAATGACCTGTCACTGTTTAGCATGTAAATTGCAGCTGAAGGACCAGTGTATACATATATGTGTGTGTGTGTGTGTGGCAGTGGTGTTGAAATCTAATTAAGCAATATATATTTGTTCTCCTTCTAAACAAGAAGGCACATACTGTGTTAATGGCAAAAAACATGGCATGGTACAGATCAACAAACAGGGCTTCATTTAGAAACAAAAATTTTTTTATTGAAAAGCACATGCCAGGGTAGGTAGGGCTTACTGATGGCTTTTTCTTTACTGAATCTTTTATTTTGACATTAAAAATTATTTTTCACTACCAGTGACTGAGTTTCAGTTAAAAGTTGTATGCTTGCACATACACACATACATGCAATACAGTACTACAGATGACAGAAAAAATAAGTCTTGTTTAATTTTTCCTCCACAATGAAGCTGCCTCCCCTGTAAATTGAATAACAATGTGTTTACGACTTCACAGATTCAGCAGCTCCTTCTCCTACCAATTATCACTTTCCTGTCGAAGTTTAATTAAAATGAGTAAAATGGCTTTGGCGATGTGCAATGGTGGTGAGCCTGTTACAGTGACACACCTGTCTGCAGTCTGCCTCTGACAGGCGAACAAAACACTTTCACTTTGAGTGACTTGGAGAAGTGGAGTGAACTGAACGGGGTACTATTGCAATGTATGCATGGATCTGTCTAGTTGTGCAGAAACAAAACATGATGAAACCAAGGCTACGTTATCGTTGTATCAAAGTAATGAATATTGCTCTGGAAAGCATTGTGGCAAAGGCATCTGTCTCCACATGGCCGGCTAAGGTCAGCCTCAAAACCCCAGGCAAATCACTGCTATGACCATGCAGCTGTGGTGAATAAAATATTTGGAGATGAAAGTGCTCGGGGCCTCTGTCAAAGAAGCAAATAAAATAAAACACAATAATAAAAAAAAATAAAACAGGCTGTCCTTGTATGACTCTGCTCCTTGAGACCTCCGCAGCCAATCAGTCTGAAATAGAATAAAAAAGGGATTTTTAATCACCGGCATTAATAATAGCATTGATGTATTTGACACACTATGAGCCCTGCTTAATAAATGTCAATGGCCATCAGCACCACGCCGCGGTCGCTCATAATTATTAATGAACGGGATGATTGCTAATGATCGCTCGACGGGTGGTTCTGCAAGGTGGCGGCGTTATGGATTACGAAGCCAAACGTGCAGCATCCTCAGTGCAGGTTGCTCATCGCACACGGAGGAAGCAGAGCTGGAAAAGAGAACGCAGGCCAGGCTTGTCAGACTGCAGTCCTGGAGGGCTGCCGCACCTGCTGGTGTTCGGGATGCTTCAGCACTCGAGTGATTAATTAAGTCACTGATTGGCCAGAATCCACACACTGCTTCCAAGGCGTATATTGCCTGTGCATTGAAAGGAGATGGATAAAAAAAAGTGCAGGCACTGCATCCCTTCCGGAGTTTGACACCTCTGACAAAGGTTGACCTGTAACACTATAATTCCATAGCATCTTAAACCACAGGTTGGCAATGATCCTGAAGGGCTGGTGTGTGTGCAAGTTTCAGTTTGTGATGTCTGTTGGTGGTTTTGATGATATTATTTCTAGCCCCCAATAATATATATATATATATATATATATATATATATTAGCTAGCTAGCTCTGTTAGCTAGTGCGACACCAGCTGACACCAGTAGATGGCAGTAGCCGCCAGTCAGTGTAAGATTCGCAGACACTGGAGGTCTAGCTTCGTAGCAGCCTTTGGAATACTAGCAAACTAAGCGAGTTGAAAGCGAGTGCCTGCATACATGGTCATATGAAAGCTTTTATGTTCTGTTTGCAGGTAAGACCGTATGAAGTACACATTTTAAATAGTTTTAGTATGCGTAAAAATTCCTGTTGACTGTTTTACATGCTTATGCAGGAGAATGTTGTAAAATAATGTTGGCTAAACTGGTTAGTAACATAGCTAGCTTGTGTGCTAGACACAGGCTATAGTTTGCTAAGTTCCAGAGGGGTTGTGACTCTGTTATAATGCTTACTTGTGCTTTTTAAACGGGGCTTAATTATTTCTAATGATATTAATTGTTTTTGTTTGAGAAAGAGAGTGCGATACAGAACAGTATTGTAACGTGCTGGCTAGTGGGTTTTGTTGGAATACTAGCAAGCTAAGCGAGTTGGGAACGAATGCCTGCGTGCGTACATGGTTAGCTAAAAGCGTTCAGGTTTTCTTTGCAGCGAAAACGACCCGCTTCCTTTCATTAAGACATGTCACAACAGATTGTGTTGTCATTCTGCGAGTGCAACATTCGCACTGATTCTCTTGGCTCTATTAGCTATCGGATCTGTATACGCCAGTCTGTAGTGCTGCATCAGTGAAATGTTTCACATAGGGACATAAACGGCCTTCAGCTGACGCTCATGCCCTTATCCAGAATGTAGGCCAAAATGGCGGTTCATCAAAGTGATCCTGTTGGCTCAGTGTTTAAGGCAAGAAGTTGGCCTGGAGTCCAGAAGCAGACATGGCGTCATCGTCCACCACTGTATCATCCTGTATCTGATGACTCGGTGTCCCTCTGGATCTCTTTCTTGATGCTACCATGACTCTCATGACTTGGCACTGTATTATAATATAGACCTATTTCATACAACCCCTAAAGGGACCTCAACTAAAATCCTGGATGGCCACTGTGTCTGCTGGTTTTTGACGTGTTTCTGCACTTAAGTGCTTAATTTAATCTCTTGATTGACTAAAGAGACTGGACACCTTGTTTCAAGGCCTAAATTGACTGCTGATTAAAAGAAAATCACAAAAAAGCTGAAATTGTTGACCTCCAGGACTGGAGTTTCAGACCTTTGCCTTCCTTAACTTATAGGCTAACCTCTACCTGCTAATCTGTTACTCTAGATCTGGGCCCCAGATGATTTGAGCCCCATTGACAATTTAGTGAAGTGTATTTTTGACATAAATATTTGGATGTCAGAAACTTTCCTCCTGTTGAACTAAGATAAGAGCGAGATTTTAGCTATTGAGGCCAAGGTCCAGAGAGAGAGAGAAAAACTGTCTGTAAAATTACAAACTCTTGCACCCAACACCAAGGATCAGGTTAAAAACCTTGGTGTGATTATTGACTTAAATTTTGAAGCCCACATCAGATATGTCATAATAAAATTGTCTTTTTATTATATAAGGAACATTGCTAGAGTCTGACTGTCTCTCAGTCTGCTACTGAAAAGCTAATGCATGGCTTTATTTCTAGCAGGTTTGAATACTGTAACGCCCTCCTGTATGGTCTACCAATAAATAAATAAATAAATACAAATTGGTCAATTATAACTTGTGCAGAATGCAGCAGCACGTGTGTTGACAAAGATCAGATGAGAGCTCCCATTAGGCCTACATCCATTTAAAGACCCTGCGCTGGTTGTCTGTTAGTTTTAGAATCGATTTTAAGATCCTTTTATTGGTTTTTAAATAATGAAATGCCAATGCAACTGCCTATTTATCTGAAAGGCTTTTTAGGTATGTGCCCAGCAGAACTCCTAGGTCCTCTGACACCGGTCTCTTAACTGTTCTGAAGGCTAGAACAAAAATGCACGGAGAGGCAGCTTTCAGCTACTGTGGCCCTGGCCTTTGGAACAGCCTGCCGGAGGACCTGCGGGTCTCTGAATCCCTGGGCATTTTTACGAGGAATCTTAAGACACATCATTTTAAGATCGCTTTTACTCAGGATTTTGTTTTTTTTTGCAATGCATTTATTTATTTAGTTATTTATTTATTTATTTCAGCTATTGCCCTGGTTGCTGTTTTTGCTCCCTTGGTTTTATTGGGTTGGAGTGAAAACCAACAGGATGGTAAATCTCCAGCAACAGGGTTGGGCAGCCCTGCACTAGACATTCAAGTGTAGTAGCTACCTTCTCCCCATTCATGTTGCCCTGGTAACCCTCCACCTTTCCATCTCTGCCTTTGTAATCTACTGTTCCTTTTCTCTTTTGCCCTTAGTGTTCTAATGGCAGAGTTACAAACCTTGTCCTTAAGGCCAGCTGCGATTCCAGCCCCAAACTCCAGGCCCAATTTCAGACACATCAAATGCAAGGCCTTTTTTTCCTCAATAAAACTAATTAAAATGAATTTAGTTAGTCTGGAATTAGCTTTGCTAAATGTTGTTATTTTAGCACTCTTTATACTGGATTCAATTCTACATTCATTAACAGATTCAAAATTGAAAATAAGTGTTGCCCTTTATTCTTCTGACAAGCATAGCAATTACCAAAATTAAGGTGCCAAACTGTGAAAAAAAATCTTTTCTTCTTTTTGAAATTGAAGGAAAATGTTTTTTTTTTTGTATTATTATTATTATTATTATTATTCTAGCCTCAATATGCAATGCACATTAAAATGCTCCAAGCAATGGCATTTGTACCTGCACTGCATCAGACTGTAAATGCAAAAGTCCCAGCATGCCTTGTTTGGCTCAGCTTATCTCTCAATAGCAGCCTACAGTAGCAGCTGGCCCTGACATGATGGGAAATGGTTCCCATCACTGCTGGAGCAATTAGGAGTGTCCTAATTAAGTCAAACGGCCAATCATCTCTGCATTTAAATTACCATAATGTTTAATTGCTATTGCTTTTCTTTTTTTTGTTTTTTGTTTTTTACTCGGGCTCCTGAAATGCGTTTGCACATGGGCGTTTGTCTGTGGCTGGGTCTTTCAGCGAGAAAGCTCAAAAACATGTCATGTTTCCCATCAAAGAGAAAAAGGATGGATTGATGTGCCCCATTCACCCCTGTTACAACAGTAGCTCAGTAGTAGCTCAACAGTGGAAAGGTTATTATTTTTTTGGGGGGTTGGGGTGGGGGGTAAATCCATTTCCTGTCCCAAAATAGATTCGCTTATTCCCTCAGTTACAACAAATTGTGGTCGTTTTTTCTCGTGGGTCTCTAGAAGGTTCTGTCATGTTGCTGAAACCATGACAGTGGTTGACAGGGTGGGGTGGGGGGGGGGGGGCATGTCTTGACCTATGTCTTAACCTCACCATTCCCCCAGAGTAACAGAAAGAGATGGGAAGATCAACTTACACACAAGACAAATGTGGGCAAAATGGATAACGTATGGAGTTTGAGCAAAAAAAAAAAAAAAAAATTAAATTAAATTGCATTTTAAACTGCTCAAAATTCCGTTGCACTGAAAGTAATTGGAGTAAGTGCACAAATAGGCATGCTGGCCTCTTAGAAGGCAGACAACTATAAATGCATGGACGCCCCCACAAAAGAAAAATGCTATGTGGAAGCATATTGCCTTTCAGTGCTTTATTTCTTTCTTTCTTTCAAACAGCCACCTTCCACTCGTGAGGGCTGCTAATGCAGAGGAGGTCATTCGTTTTTGTTTTCCCCTCTTTTCGATCAGTTTCTAATACCGAGTCGTTCTCGCCAGGTGCGCTCTTCACTGCAACATCTGCTATGAATTATCCAGAGCCCAGACAGACATACGACTCGTCCGAATCGTGAGTAGATGCTTCATTTGCAGCTTGAGCAAGCAGATAGTGGGTGCGCAATTGACCAGTAGAGGTCGCTGATGAGAAGCAACCACCCCAGCCCCGACCGAATCCCTTCCTCCTGGGGGAGATGACGAAGGCCATCGTGGGTCAGCCTGCAAAACTGCCGGCCAAAATCGGTCGGTACTGGCACAGTTGGGATTTCATTTAAAAATCCGCATTGTGGGATGGATCGATTAACATTTTACTGCATCTTAAATCTTTGAGGATGAAAATGTCTCCAGTTGGCCACCACTGCTGGTCCCTCATCGCACTGGTAACAATGCAAAAGGTATAGCATTAATAACAAGTATTATTATGATATATGGCTATTGGGAGCATCTCATTATGCAGTATTTATAGTATTCAGGGCCACCTGAGACTGTATTACGGGCTTTCTTTCTGACTTGGGCTCATTTTGTTTTTGCTAGCCATTGCAAATGTATGTTCAGCAACTTCACGAAAACACAAAAGACCAAAAGTTAGTTGATTTATGATTTTAAAAAGTTTTTTTTTTCCCCCCACAGTCCGTCGTTAAAGTGAAATATTAAATTGGCATTTAAAAGCTGTATGAATCTGTCTCCCAAGAATGATTCATTGTTTCTTTAGGGATGCCTGTCTGAAAGTAATGCAATCAAGGTTTGTCAGGCAAGGGGGTAACCGAATTAGGCAGGCTATCAACCAAGAACCCTGATTCCTGAAGTGATGGAGGTTTTAATTCTGAGCAGCTTTAATATCACAAAAGGGCACAGCTCAAGACCTTATATGTCTACAAAAGTAGGAAGAATGAGCAACAACCCAAAACTCTTTATTCCAAAGATGTAAGTTTTCTCTTTTAACACATATTTATCTTTCTCAGTCATTGCACTTTAATGATGACTAACTAGTTGCTGTGTCAATATCCGGCCTAGCCCTGCAAGTCTCTGCAGTTCATTACTTAATATTTCACACATGCACTATAATAGAAATAAAGCTAATGGGGAATGTCTTTGGTATTCATACACCATACAACTGGGCAATGAAAGCTTTTGGGAAGAAAGGCTAAAAGCAACAGCCTGTCGCCCAAAGCACGGTTCACATTGTTGCCTGCAGTTTTGGCGGCGAGTAGCAGGACCGCATCTAACGTTGGGTACAGTACATTGCAGCTGGGGTTCGTCACAGAGGCCTACGAGAGGGAGAGTTTTATAAAGCCTGTCCAATCAGGCATTTGAAAGAAGCAGCCAATTGAGAGCCTTATTCTTGCTCGTGTTCAGATTTGCCATGGCGACCATTCACTTGTTCTGTAATGAACACGCCTCTGTCCACTGCTGAGAAACAACCATAACCCATATTTAATAAGGCTGATAATGCTGTTAAGTGGAAAACAAATGTAATTATAATTGAGCATACTGTAGCTGGCTTTCAGCTTAGCCACACACACGCACGCGCACACACACACACACACACACACACACAAACTGCTGCCCTGGATACATGTGGATCTGTTGGGGGTTAGCAGGTGACTATTGAAGCCCGTAACTTCCAGAAACGAAAAGGTGTCGTTGGTTTGCCCACACGCTCATTTGATAGCAACGTGTGACTGCCAAACCCAAGATAACCAAAGAAGCACAAAAACACAGACGCTGTTCATTCACACTTCAATATGTCACACAGGACAGACTGAATGAGCCCCCCCCCCCATCCCAGCCATCCCAAGTGGTATCTGTGGTGCCCCCCCCGTCCCTGTCCACCTCCACCCCCCCTCACTGAAAACCCCTCTTGGTTCGTCCTTCTTCCCGGCCCCCGGGGCAGTGCGGTCGGGCCTCTAAATATTCCGCCGGTAGATGAGGTGCCAGCGCTGATTTTCCGGAGCGATCGGGGAGGAAATGCGTATCAGGCGGCGCTTATTGGTCTTTGCCAGGTCAAGTCAAAGTGAGTCCTTCCATCCTGAGTTTAATTTCTCTCTCCCTCTCTCTCTCTCTCTCACATAAAGCACTCCCAGTCCGCAGCTCACTAACCCCTCAAGGTCGTTTGGCTGGGAACCGCTCAGATTGCCAATGACTGTAAAGCTCAAAGGGCCGGCATCTGTGCTGCTCACAGTCCGTGGGAGTACTGCCACACATTCAGAGTGTCTGCACCGCACACTCCCAGCGTTAGTACTGCCACACATTCAGAGTGTCTGCACACCGCACACTCCCAGCGTTAGTACTGCCACACATTGAGTGTCTGCACACTCCCAGTGTTAGTACTGCACACATTCAGAGTGTCTGCACCGCACACTCCCAGTGTTAGTACTGCCACACATTCAGAGTGTCTGCACACTCCCAGTGTTAGTACTGCCACACATTCAGAGTGTCTGCACACTCCCAGTGTTAGTACTGCCACACATTCAGAGTGTCTGCACCACACACTCGCAGTGTTAGTACTGCCACACATTCAGAGTGTCTGCACACTCCCAGTGTTAGTACTGCCACACATTCAGAGTGTCTGCACCACACACTCCCAGTGTTAGTACTGCCACACATTCAGAGTGTCTGCACCGCACACTCCCAGGGTTAGTACTGCCACACATTCAGAGTGTCTGCACCGCACACTCCCAGGGTTAGTACTGCACACATTCAGAGTGTCTGCACACTCAGTGTTAGTACTGCCACACATTCAGAGTGTCTGCACGCACACTCCCAGTGTTAGTACTGCCACACATTCAGTGTCTGCACACACTCCCAGGTTAGTACTGCACACATTCAGATGTCTGCACACTCCAGTGTTAGACTGCCACATTCAGAGTGTCTGCACGACACTCCAGGTTAGTACTGCCACATTCAGTGTCTGCACCCAGGTACGCACACTTGTGCTGACACCAGTTAGTACTCCACATTCAGTGTCTGCACCACACTCAGTAGTCTGCCACAGAGTGTCTGCACACTCAGTGTTTACTGCACACATTAGTCGCAACTCAGTTTAGTATACCTTAGCCTTCAGGCACTAGATCCCCAAAACACACACCCTCCTCCTCACACACACACACCCTATGCATGCTGCCCCCTCCTTATCCTGCCTTTCAGCTACTGAAATTTCAGTGCTGCTGCTAGACCAACTACTACTAGACCTTCTACTACTAGTACTACTACTGCTAGACCTACTACTACTAGACTTGCTATTACTACTACTACTACTACTACTAGACATACTTCTGCAACCACTACTACTACTAGACCTACTACTACTACTAATAATAATAATAATAATAATACTTCCCAAATTTGTCAGGGATAAGATGAAAATGGAAAATAGTGAATAAGCTCGATATCTTCAACTGGGCATCAACTGGACGTCTAATTCCCCCTAAAATGTTCCTCCCCGTAGGCTGCTGAGATTAAGCAAAGTCAGGGATGTTTCTTTCAAGTGAACAGCAACTGGGTCAGGCTAGCCTACATTATCTCCATCTGCCAGGCAGCACAATGAACGCTGCAAATAGACTGACACAAACAAACGGGGCTGGAGTCAGCGCAAGGTCACTTCCCGCCGCCAACGCCGAAAGACGGGGCGTAGCTGATCCCCAAAGTCCCCGTCGTGTTCCGTCTTGTCGCACGTCAGACCTGCCGCGCTGTCTGACGTAACGGCGAAATAGCTTTTCCTCCTATTCCCCCACTTTTATGGAAATGCCGCCTCGGCTGTTGTAAACGGACCTACCGCAAGCAGATGCACGTTTCACTTAGAAGCCATGCGATGCACTGCAGGACGTGTGTCATCTTAAGAAGGTCACGTGAATTCTTTCACCCGGGAGAAGGGAATCAGAACAGGAATGCTGGCGTGCCATAGGTTAACTGCAAAGATGTGTATGCATGTAAAATGGTAGCATAAACTCCCGGGAGTTTTTCTGCTAGTCTGATTTCCCAATGTCACTTCATTGCGTACGCGTCCTTTTCCAAAGTCACCTACAGGACACAGGAGGCAGGGGTACACGGAGGGGATGGAGATCTGGGCAGGTTTGAGTCTCTTGGGCAGGGGCATCGCTTGAACAACAGCACGTGTTCGACCTGAATTGCCTGACCCAGCTGTATAAATGCATGAGAATCGCTAGCGTGTATCAGAACACAAGCCTGTGAAAATCATTCTCCAAATAGTGTCTGCTAAGCTTGTGATGCAATGGAAAAAAACGGCAACTGATTCCTGCAATACTTCATCATTTCAGTTTAATTTATTTTTAAAATCATTACTATGAAGCATTTTCATGGCTACCAAAATGAAAGACTGTGTAAATAAAGTATGTCTTCCTCTACCATTCAGTCAGACAACGTGTGCAATAAACATCTGCAAAAATTACCTAGTGTCGATCAATGCAATCGGTATTTTTGTTTATGTTCTTAAATTGGTAGAGTAGAAACAGCGAAGGCAGAGGAGCTGGAATATTAAGAAGCAATACAATGTTAAATGAACATACGAATATGAATTTCAGTTAAAAAAATTAATAAAATGCATAATAGGCTGATAGAACACTCATTGTCACAGTGTTTCATCTTAATTTTGAAGAAAGGCAAGGTGTTTCAGATTTTACTGCTCTTTAAATCGATATGTTCTTATTACTTTATGAAACCATTAATATTTAAGCAGGACGGCTATTACTGAAGCTGAATAATTTAATAGTTTTATATTGGCTTTGAAAGTGCAGACCACCATTAAGGTTCTTGTTTTGTTAGATACAGGTAAATATCACATGCATCTATCATGAAACCTACAGGTGATTAAGAAAATCAATGGACGGAGTGTTAACAGTTAAATCTTTGGTTTGATGTATTCTAAAACAGAGGTTTCAATGGCAGTGTCTCACTCAAGATTTTACCCACACATTGATGTATTTGAGAATTATTTTTTTTTTACTCTTAAAACCTTGTTGTAGGAGGCCTCTGATGAGGAATATGTTGACAAATTTGCATTTTTATGTTTTGGTGCAAATTTATGTAAACATGCAGTGTTGGGCTCGAGTAGAAACAGAAATAGTCATTATGCTTCCCAGTTTGAATACTCAAATCACAACTGTGCTAGTTTTAAAACTCAAACTTGATAGTTCAGTTGTGATGATAACATAGCAAACACATGTTGAACTTTCATTCTTATTTTGTTCTTTAAATTCTCTAATTTGTCTTCATATGTGTCCATGTCAGTGTGATACAGAAAGATGCAGTTCTTGTGATCTGTATAGCAGAGGCAGACATCGCATTTGTAGCTGCTGTTTCTATATGCAGTTCTGCAGTGTTTGCAATATCCCCACGTTGACTTTCCTGGGCAGTGTCCTTGCGCCCGTTTCCTTTGCACGCATGCACACGTCTACACGTTTGATGCCATTGTTCTCAAGAGAGAATGGTGACACAATCATGCGATACTCCTTGGAGCACATGGGGGATGTAGGACTGTGACTCTTGATTGTGGGAGGGCTTTTAGGGGGGAAGGGGGGTCTAGAGGCAGGTCACCCACCAACTGAACACAACAGTGACACAATCATAAGATATTCACTGGAACTCGTGTGAAATTGAGGTCTGTTACTATCATTACTGTATTTTGAAGGGGGCAGCGGTGGCAGGGTTGTGCTGGTCACCCGTCAACAGCTGAACACAATAATGACACGAGCACAAAGTACACCATAACTGGAAAATGGAGGGCTGATACTGTCATTCCTACATTTTAAACCCCAATGTTGCATTTTTGCAACCTGGTCAAAATGACCTCAAAAGTAAGAGTTAATTATGTTGTTTTACATAAATTGATTGTCCACAGCTACTGCACACATTTGGCATCCCGATAACAATACTGGAGGTCATGCATGTCCTTCAAGTGGTGGAAAATCCTGATGTTATGGCAGACAGAGAGGATCTGCTCGCGTGGGACGTGTCCCGAGTTGGCACTGGTCGAATGAAAGTTTGTAAGACGTCACACCCAGACGTCACCTCCGTACACCTGCCTCTTTAATGTGATTTAAGGTGAGTTAGAAGACATCGTTTGACATTTAACAAAATTGTAGTGGTCTCGGGGAAGATCGGCAGACGCGTCATCTAATGTGGACGTGCACTGACAGGACAGCCGAGGACGACAGAGCCACTTCTACTTAATCTGCCCGACCGTGCGACGTCGCAGATTTTTTTAATTTTTACTTTTCCATTAGGGTGTTCACCTCGGTGTCTTTACAGACTGTTTACTCTGTCTGCGCGAGAGGCTTCGGGCCACCGTTCTTTCCTCTATCCGTCATCAGCATTATAATTATAGCCCTTTTTAATGAGCTCCATAAAGAGGACTGCTTCCCTCTGCACTTATCATAAATGAATAATGTATTGAATTTTCTGATAGCGAAACTGTCGTTGCTCGACTCTGTCAGCCCCGTGTGAGAAATTAAAACAAAGGGACGCCAGCCCTTCTGTAGCGGCGTGCGATAACGGCGCGCAGTCATCCTACATTACTCTTTTTTTTTTTGTAGCGCCAGATAAAAGGACTGTTTTCCGCGCTTAAAGACGATGTAGACGGAGACGGCTTCTGATTCGCAGTCTCCATTAGCCGCGCGGGTCTGAATCGCTCGCTGATTGCGGCGTCCTTGACGGAGGCGATACGCTTTCGGCGTCGGGTCCAGGCTGCGCCGTGGAAACGGGCTCGTGACGTTAACTTTTATGCCTTTGGAAGCCGCCGCTGATGTTCGGAAATGAAGTGGCTTTTGATCCAGAGTGAATATGTCTGCGGTGTCTGTCCAGGCTCACACACACACACACAGGGACTCATTCACATTGACCTAAGTATTATTCTGAGACCAGGTTAAGGGTTGTAGATGGGTGGTACATTCTCACGGTTTGGCTCTGCCCCGCTGGCTGCCAATTAAGACAATGGTTCCCAGGGCAACCAGGCACACCTGCAGCTGATTAACTGCTCATGTTAACCTATTACCTGCGACTCACCAATGCCACACAGGGTTGTGAAGTACCTGCCAGTGTCAGTTATTTATTTATTTTTTTGGCTGTTCAAGTGTTTTTGACCCTGTACGCCACTTACTGTATTGAATGCACTCTGTAATATACTGTAATATTCAGGAATCTTGAATGGTGTCTAAACGGTAAAAGCATTTCAAATAATTCTTTCACTCTGGTTTAAAGTCCACCTGGATAGCGGGTGGACAATTCCTATTGCAGTTCTTCTCACACGTGAATAGAAAAATATATTCTTGACAGTTAATTAAAGAAAGGCATATGTAAATGGCCCTGGTTCAGTCGGTTGTGTGAAAGTTCTTCACTGCTAATGCGCTTCGAAGCGTGCAAGGTTTGGGGGAGAGTAGCTCTACCCAAGGCTAGGTCTGGAGCTGTGGATTCTAGATATCAGCATTTTGCCTTCCTGCCAGTTTGCAGGCGCATACATCTCTAATTAAAGAGTCTAATTTTTAATTAAAACAAGTATGCAAAGCAGGCAAGGGATCAGCGACTGCAGAAAGAGTGGCTGGAGAAACTGACACTGCAGAACGATTAGCATGAGGGACTGAGACTAGAAGGAGTTGGTGGAAAGACTGAGACTCCAAAGATTGGTGTAACTGAGACTATAGAAAGAGTGGTTGGACACTGCAGAAAGATGTGTGAGTAACTGAGACTAAAGCCTGTTTCACATGTGCACTGCTACCCTGAACTTGTCTAGACATTACCCGGAGGAGCTGTATGTGAGAACACAAAATGTCCGAATCATTTGGACCGGACATTAAACAGACTTTACCGAGCCAGCTCCCCAGTACAAAGTCCGTGTAATGTCCGGTTGAGCCCATGTGTGAATAGAGCAGGTCATTGTCCGGAGAATTCACGGTGAGCAAGTGGGCGTGTTGATGACGTTTCTGTCCTGCGACTGGCGCGAAACCGGAAGAATGCACACAAAACGCTGCGGCTTTCTTTCTCCCGGGGGGGTCTTCGCGCACGGAGCGTAGCTGCTTTGTCCTCTTTTCTGCTTGCCTGTATATTGCTTTCCACTCTTTCGTTGATATTGCGGATACGTCAAAATACATATTGACATCAGTGCAAAAACAGTCATCATTACGGATGAGTCGGCAGCCTCGTCCGCCATCTTCGAGGTGCTGTGAACAAAACACTGCGATTTCCCGGGCGTACTTTTTGCGTCATGTCCAGCCTCCTGCACGCTCTACCCAGGCGCCACCCCTCGCCGAAACCAAACAGAGTATTTCCAGTACGTGAGAACATGTCTGACATGGACAATCTCCTGTTGTGTGCTACATGTGTGAGAGGGCAACTCCGGACAATGCCCGGACCTGATTCTCCGGACATTGTCCGGAGTTCATATGAGAAAATGGCTTAAGAGAGAGAGTTGGTGGAGAGACTGAGACTGCATATAGGTTAGTGTGAGTAACTGAGACTATAGAAAGAGAGGATGGAGAAATTGAGACTGCATGTATGTGTCAAGAAACAGTGTGCGTAGAATGTGTGACAATGGGGGAACCTGGATTCAGTACCCAGAAGGTTGTCAGTTCAAGTCACAGGAAGTCGACTGCTGGTTTACAGTGCAGCAGGTTTGTTAACCGCTACTTAAGGGCATGGACTAAGAAAATGAATTAAAAGAACATACAGAGGCAGTGGTGAGCACTGACGTTGACCCTGAACACGTTGAAATCAATTAATTTTGAGTGGCACGGCCAAGCATTCTGAAAAGTCCCTTCCCAAATCGGTTTTTACCCATGTCCTGTTTACTGCAGGAAAGTGATATTTAGACAGGCAGAACCACTCCAGAACAGAACAATCATCTGAGGAAAATTCTCATTATTTTCCTTGGTTTGTCATTGTTTGCATTCTAAACTATTTCCCAAATGAGCCCCTTGGATCTACACCTTAATGAGATGTGAACAGATCAAAGCTATTTGCGAATTCTGAATGCTACATGACCATGAAACTCTAGTTTGCCTTTTGGCTTCAAGCGTGTCAGACTGGGGATGTTTGAGAAAAAAAAAAGTATGTTATAATTAAAGGCTCACAATGTTGATAACAATGAAATATACATGAGTCTAACAGTTTGGTGGAAATTCTGATTAATTTGGCTATTTGGTTGGAAACTGATTTAAACGTGTAATGATCAAAAACCATCTCTAGAAAGAACATCAACTGGTTGGAAAACAACACTAAATCCATTGGGAGGTTATCACATTTACATGAAGCTCAAAGGTCTCGAATTGTGTGTCATTTCACATTTGATCAATTGGATCGTACTTTAATCTCTTTGCAGCAGCTTCCGATTCCTCTCAAACAGCAGTGAAGTGAAGTTTTATTTATAAAACGCCATTAAAATTAAAATTAGCTGCTTTTCACATGGGAGGTAAGTCATTGTTTTATCTTTGGCAATAAAGCCGAATGCTGTGCAATCCATTAGCTGCATCAGTAGAGTATGTTTGGCTCTCTCTCGCAATAATCCTGTAATGTTCAAATTTAATTTAGATGTAGTCACGGGCGTGTGATAATTCTCAGAAAATGTGCCAGTGGAGCGTAATTCAACACTGAAACCGCGATACGCTCAATTCCACAGTCATACTGCGTGCGGCACATTCATCAGTGGATAATGGGAACTGTGAGATTTAAAAAAAAAAAAAAAAAAAGATTTTTTATAAAAATTTGAGAAAATACTACGAAGTACTGAATTCCTGAATCAAGATGGCATCGGAGGGTCTGATTTTACTGAAGGTTTTGTTGTGCTGCCCCCTAGAGAAGCTCAGCGGAACTGCGGGCCATTTGAAAGGGTTCCCGTTTGACAAGTGTCTGCGTTTGATCTGTCGGCAGAGTCTATTTTCCCTGCTCCTCCCAGTTAATGTTGTCACACAGCCGCTCTCATGAATATGCGGCGAGGCGCGGGGAATACTAAACACCCGAACTCCCACATCGAGTGGAGTGACAAGCCTGCCACCTAAACGGGCAAAAGAAAAAGAAACCAGACTTCTGTCTCAGAGGGAGGGGGGGTCCGTACCGTAAACCTCCTGCTGGGCAGGGAAAGCCCCCTCTTGATGTCAGTCTTGTCCCACAGGGGGACCCTGGCGGTAAATTGGACTGTCATTTTTCCTCAGGCCGCTTTCGTCTGGCGCAGCGGCGGCGTTTCTCGACGGCGGCGTCTCGTCGTTCCGCTCGCCGTGTTTCGCGGGGAAACGGACGCGCTCGCCGAGACCACAGCCGGGTCCGAGTCTCCCCACCTCCTCAAACCAGTCCGCCATCCGTCCTTCTGTCACCGAGGTGGCTCATCACAGCGCCGTTCACTGAAAGCCTGCGTGGGTCTGAACTAGAAAAGAATTAAAGAAATAAATAAAAATCTAAGCAGGAGCTTTTTCCCTAACCTCCCTCATCCTCCACAGTAGTCTATGACAAAGGCTTAGAACAGCACTGAATGCGGCTGTCTTTATCTGAGACGAGTTACCTGGGAGAATTAGATCACGCCGTGGATATGCATCCTGTTTTTTTTTCTTTTTTTAGCCCCCTTCGGCTGGGCCGGGCCCGGCGGAGGTGGATGAGAGGGGATCACTCCGCCCTTATCGCGCACTTCAGCGGGCTTACCGCCGTGGCGCGGGCTTCGCGGCGCACCTGCTGTGACTCAACGCGCCCCGCTCCTTTTGCTGCACACTCTGTCAGCCCCCCCCCCCCCCCGGCCTGAACCTCTGACACTGAGCTCACAAGCCCGCGTTCAGCTACGCATTTCAAACAGGGCTTTTAAAACAGGTTGAATACAGAGCACAGCCAGAGTGCTGAAAGGGCTGTACAGTAGCATTCAATTATGATACGCAGAGGTGCTCTTTGGGAAGGGAGCAGCAAGCACCTGCTGTTGAAGGTGCTTCCAAGGCACTCTTGATTGAGGTGGCATACGGTTAAACAGCCTGTGTTAGGCTGGCAAATCTACGTTGGCTCAGGTTTTTAGGGTCGGAGACCCTGAGAATGTGCATCCCTGGGCATGAGAGCCCCGTGCTTGGATTTTAAATGTTATCGCCATGGATTTGCCCATTTAACACAAGCTGTATATGCCTACTCTTTGAATGAGTTGAGACCCCTCCCTTGTTTTGTACATCTCTTTGTTCTGTAATTAATTTATTTAGCCTGTGTCCTTGGCCCTGTGGCTTTATATCACCGGACATCCACGTCAAGGTTTTAAATAGTTGTGTTGGCAGGTTGTGGGTTTGATTCACAGGCTGGGCACTGGCACTGCACCTTTGGGAATGGTATTTAACATGCACTGCTTCAGTCACTATCCAGCTGTATAAGTGGGCTATGTGTAAAGAATGTTAGCTGCGTCTGTCTCTCTGGACAAGTGTGTCTGCTAAATGCCTAAATATAGAATATGGTGTGACCAATCAGTAGTCCCAGATTTGGGAACTGGACTTGTAAGTAGAAGTTTGTGAACTAAAATCCCTGCTTAGTCACCAAACTTGGAGAAACTAGAAGTACTTTATCCACACCACTTTAAATTAGCAGTTTAAATGCACAGTAATTTTAAACTATGTGTTCCTGCTTATAAAATGTAGCAACACTCTATACTGCCATACTGTGAGTGCTTTTTCCACTCAAAAAACAATTTATTAAAAGCCGCTTGCTCTTGTGTAACCTAATGGTGTCATTTGTCCGAGTCATCTCTCCATGTGTCACATCTTACGCCAGGTGGCATCTCTTGGGAAGGGGTTACGGAGGCACAAAGATGTCGCACCAAGGTCGTCAGCAGGCCAGCCTGCTCCTTCCAGTAAGCCAATCCGACTATTCGATAAGCAAAATAAGTGACGCAGCGTGGATGATTCAGCATATGTTGACCTCCCCATATGACTCATAAATAATTAAATAAAGGTAATATTTTGCAGCATCGCTCGCTTCCTTTTGTGGTTTTTTTTTTGGGGGGGTTCGTATGCCAGAGGAAGATTGATTCCTGGCTGAAAAGCATTTCCTTACATGATCAAAGTAAGGAAGTGGAATGGAGGACTCCAAAGGATGCTGTAATGGGGTATTTGGAAGATTTCCTCAGGCTTTTACCCAAAATGCCCTACTTTCCAATGACTCTATTATTCCTTGTTCCAATGTAGATCAGATGCAGTAAAGTTGCAAATGCTGATTAAAAAGAGCACAAAAAAAGTGTTAGCCATCAATGGAACGTGCATTAACCATATACAGTGCTGTGAATAATTTATTTGCCCCTTCCTGATTTCTTCTATTATTGCATATTTGTCGTACTTAATTAAAAGAACTATTCATAAAATGAATGAAATAATAATTTTAAGGAATGTGTTTTATGTTTACTCAGTTTCCCTTCGTCTAATATAGAATTTTGTCTAGAGATATGAAACCAATCTGTGACAAATGCAATAAGAAAGGAAATCAGGGAGGTAAAAATTTTTCACTGCACTGTATAGGAAACCTGGCATTACCCAAGTATATGGCATTGAGCTACCTTCAGTTCGGATTCAAATATACATTGCTAGGAGACATTCATACGGTTTCGACAGAAGGCCTGTATTGGCTTAGCAGTGACCGACTGAAGGTACCTTCCCCCCCAACTCCTCTCTGCCCAGTAGTGATCTCTGGGCTGTGATAAAGTACCTGTGCAGAGCATTGAGTGAGAGTTAGCGGGTTTGGCAGCCGATCACGGGCTGGTGGGGGTGGGGTGGGGTGGGGGGTGGGGGGGGGGGGGAGCAGGGGGGCCGAGTGATCCAAAAGGTACGCTGCGTGAAATGGACCAGCACAATGGCGCCTTTGGGGGATCACCCTTACCCTGTGGAGAAACCGGCCGAATGGCCCTGTTCTCCTGCGGGGGTGTATGTGAGTGCCCATCGCTCGTTAATCGCGTTGCGAGCAGGAGTTGCACTTGGCAATGAAGCAGGCAACGATTATGTCCATTTAAAAGCCTAAACAAGCACATTATTTCTCAAAACTGGATTGGAAATTGGGAGTCTTGAGTTCGATTACCAGATCTGCGGGGACACAGATGAACAGCCAGAGGTTCAAATGTCTGCCCCCACCGCCCGCTGCTATGCTATCATTTAGAGGCTTTCAAAAAGAAATCATTTGAAATAATTGTAAAAATGGAAAATTGACTGTGCACAGACTGTGCACGTTGCCAACGCACACACATTCAAGGACTTATTGAATAAAAGGTTATTTTCTTTGTGGTTGCCAACCTTTCAAGTTTACAGTATCTACAATCAATGGTATCCAAGGACTGTTATGCCGTTTAAGCCTGTATTATTTTTCTATTACAAAGATCCACGTGGAGGAAAAATAGATTTTATACACAAAGAGATACATATATTTATGTGACACAGAGTTTGACAGACAGTTGAAATTGAATATGTAGAGTAAGCCGCAAACAACCAAATCAGAAAGTATAAAAATGTCACTTCGTAATTTCTTTTCTCAGAGACGGAAGCACAATGTGGCTTTATTGAATTCTTGGCTAGAATACTGGGGAAAAGCGAGAGGGAGAGAGAGGGATTGTGGGAGTTCTTGTCTGATATGGAGAGCACTGGTGAATCATTGCACTTCACTAAAAATGGAGCAGACCGAACAGTTTCATTTGGGATCGGGTTATGAGCCTGAATAAAGGATTAAGACAGCAACAGGCAGATTTACTCAACACTCACTCCCAACACCTGGAAATCAAACTCTAACCCAAACAACACCCCCTCACTATTTACACCCTGTCACGGAAGAAGCATCACCAAATATATAAAAGTTCAGCATACTTTTATGAGTGGTGTGACCGGATATCATTGAGTTAGCATTATACGTTATCAGTGGGTTAGCTTTTTGGGAGCAGTGGCAAGTTATCAGTTGGTGGTCGGTGTGGCTGAGAGACAATGGAGTCCTGTTAGTTTGCCTGTCCTGGACTTGCTTTTAACGGTTTTTGTGTGATTATTGAGTTGAGTCAGTTTACATGAGGATCACACGCCTGGGGTTGATTCCTTTTTTTTTTTCTTTTACTCGATTGCATCTGCAGCATAGTTACCTCTGTGAACCTTGCGCTTAGTCACTCTAATTATTTCCAACAAAGAGACTGTGTTCCATTAAGTAATTAAATCTTCTCTTTATGATTAAAATTTGTGAAGATGAGGACGGTCGATATGACTGCAGAAAGAGGGGAAAAATGGGACGCTCATGTGAGAGAATCGTTTGAACTGCCAGACGTTAATACCCCCCACCCCCACATTAATCACTGCCCTACAGTTCTCCTCTTTTTACATCGCAGGTTATCACAAAGAGAAGACAACAGATGCTTTGATTCAATAAACATTTGTCCTTATCTTTGAATTGCAATTAGGTGTTTTGTTTCTCTTCACTAGAACAATTTCAGAAGTTTAGCCGTCGCCAAATTTACCTCCTCAAATTGGGTTCTGGATTCAGTCAACATTTGTTTGTAACTGATTTGCAAATAAATGCAATTCTGACTATGTTCCTTTGCATGCACACACAGTTCAGCTAGCTGAAGTTGTAGATCTGTGAGCTCAGAAAACTCTTCCTGTGAAGGCTATACACACAATTGAATTTGCACTGAATTCTCATCCATCTTAAATACAAATGTTGATTGAATCCTGGCCAGAGTTTGGCGAGTTAATTCTGGTGTTTGCCAATCTTGCCGAACTGTGGGTGAGAATAATTACATTCATGTACTGCGAGTGAGAATTAGTCCAAGCGTTGATTGAATTCAGGCCAAGGACCTTTTCGTTCCTTTGCAAACGGTGACGTTTTCGGGGCGGGGGTAACTGGTCACCCGACGCGTGGGGTCCTGAGGGAGCGGCGGATTGGCTACTCCGCGGCCCGGGGTAGAGCTGACCTTTCCTCCGGCATTCAGATGACATTAAATGTGCCCCGTCTGGATCACAGGGAGCTTAATTACGCTGAGGCGCTAGCACAGAGAGCGGAGCCCCCCCCCCCCCCGATGATTAGTGGCATTTAAGGGTATTTCGGCTCTGGATGCTTTTGGAGATAATGAGGAGCTCTGGAGCGGCAGGCCAAAGCGTCCCCCAGGTGCGCACGGGGGGGCAGATGTCCACCCCGGCGTCCGCGTTCCCAAAATCTCCGGTCCGGGCTGCGGGCACACACGGGCTTGTTGTGCGGTCACGGCTCAAGTTCTCTCGATTACCCTCGATTCCCCTCCGGAAAACGGCCGCGCGCTGTGTGACTCACGCGCGCCGTACGGAATAAAGAGTGATTATTTTATCGACTGGCCGATCGATTGGCCGCTGGGCTGTTTGGGCGTGTTGTCCACGGTTCTGAGGTATGTGTCACAGGGGGGCAATGCCAGAGGAACTCGCTGGTGCTATTCCAGATCCGCTGATGGATCACCACATAGTAAAACACAAGAGTTTGTTTACACCACTGCTTTGCCTTGAACCGTCTCAGTAGGGCAAACCAGTCCTTAATGCTCAAGCAAAGCTCTTGTTACAGGTGGCTGTGGATACCCAGACCGTGACAATCTTTGCCCAGGTCCGTTTCTGGTAGCGTGGTTTTCATAAAATCAGCCAGCTTCATTACAACCAGGCTGCCCTTATGCCACTGAGTACCCAGAGGCTGAGAATCCACACTTGTGACACTGGAAGACCCTGCCGCGGAATTCAATTAGCAAGAAAGGCGGTTGGAATTAATTATTCATTGAACTCCTGGCTACCTGCAGATTCGTATCTGTAATAATTCTGTTGCATTTATCCAGATATGTGCACTAAATTTTCCCTGTTTTGTTTTAATTATCAGAGCAGACATGTTTTACTGCAGGGCCAGTGAAATACGATTAAGCCGTTTGACACAAAGGGTGTAGCAGTCGGTGTGAAAAGAAGTCTTCAGAGTGTGTACAATGAAACGTTTGACTTTTTAAAAGGTTTTTACCCCCGCAGTAATGTCAAATCACACAAACCCACACACACACACACACACACTGTGTATATTTATAGGTATGCAATTAAATAAATGAAAGTAGAATAATTTCCAACACTTTCAAAATACTGTGAACCTGTTACTTTAATTCTGAGCATTCTAGTTTAAGGTGTTGCGTCCTTTTATAACAAGTTAAATCACATCTGGTTTCTCACTCCCAGGGGAATTCACCTGTTTTTTGTTTTGTCGCAATAGAAGGTGTCGCAAGAAGTTTCTGCTCAAGTTCAAAGATGTCGGCTGTTATTCCAGTAAACTACGATCCGCAGCTTCCCTCTCTTCAGCAGGAGAACGCAGCAGGTCGATTCTGCTGCCATTAATGTATTCTATTAACAATGGCCTGTCTTGTAAATTAATTACTGGGACATGTAAGGGGGAGGAGAACAGAGATTAGCCGAGTGCCCTTTTGTACGAACAGCATATTCTATTTTTAAGGAAATGTAACCGTTGGTCAAGTTTTGAGTCATTTGAGTCACTGAAATGCTGGCAAAAGTTATTTGACGATGATGCAACAAACCCTTTTAATTAAAGTTTACCAAAGACTTGCCCTGCCAAGACAGGATGGAAATGACAAACTTCAATTTTTCCTTCTCCTGCTATTGCATTATAACAGATAATAGATCCAACAGAGTCACCTCTACTGCATATTAATAGATAGATCCAATAGACCCTCCTCCATTGATGAGGGATCCAATAGATTCCGTTTACTGCATTCTAATGGATAACAGATCTAATAGATCAGTCCCTCTACTGTATTCGAATAGATAATAGATTGGATAGAGTCTCATCTACTGCATTCTGATGTGTTTGCAGCATTGAAATATGATGCTTTAAAAAAGAGGGAATCTGCAAAATTGCCTTCATCTGCTGGTATCGATCCTTGCAGGAAATTGTGCCGCAGTTTTCTAAACCCAGCGGGATATTTATTGTCATTTTAAATTATACGTGATAACTGCTGATTACTGTTCAGAGAACAAACCATTAATGAAAGCCATTTATTATCAGTGAGGCAGACCAACCACAGCCAACCAGGATGAGACAAGCACAGACAAGACAAGCTCCCAAACGGAAGCATTGACAAAAGCATTGGGGTGACTGCAAAATCGAAGATAAGACCTTGAACTCAAACTTTTCCCCATATTTAATTTTACTTTATTTATACATTTTCTAACATTCTCAAATGACCTGACGAGACCAAAATCCACCGTTCTGTATCCGTCAGCCTTAGCTGCAGTTTTTTTTACTTTTTAAAAAATGTAACCTCCAACAAACTAATTCATCCCACCCTGCTCTCTTCCACAGAGGGAATTAGGGCAGACAGAGAATGCGACACTCTGGTTAATAATAAAATCCTTGCCTGTGACAACGGATAAAGAGGGCTTAGATTCTCCCTGCCGATTGGAGGGGGCTAATTTAGCTCCAAATTGAAAAGCTGACCACTTGATTGCGGAAGAGAAATTTTTTTTTTCCTCGACACCTCCCGCTTGTAGATGCTGGTAGGGGTTATATTATCGCGGGTTTATCCCTTCCTGCACACGGCTTTGAGTGGCAGGGACGAGTTCACACCTGTGCGCCGGAGATAAGTGGGTGCCGGATTGCGGTACGAACCCTCCAGCGGTGCTACCCCCCCCTCCCCCCGTCTTCCCCCCCCACCCCCCATAGACAAAGGCCTCGCCATAAATTGCTTTTGCAGCGCATGCCGAACATGCCCACCCGCGGTGGCCCCTCCCTCGGCAGGAGACCCGCTGCGTTGCAGCTGGGCCCTGTGGGAACAGCTCTGTGATGAGGCTCGACAGTGCTCTGCTCAGCACTCTGTTCACTGTAGTGGGGCTAGCTCGATAGTGCTCTGTTCAGTGCTCTGCTCAGCGCTCTGTTCTCTGTGAAGGGGCTAGCTCGATAGCGCTCTGTTCTCTGTGAAGGTGCTAGCTCGATAGCGCTCTTTTCAGTGCTCTGTTCAGCGCTCTGTTCTCCATGAAGGGGCTAGCGCGATAGCGCTCTGTTCTCTGTGAAGGTGCTAGCTCGATAGCGCTCTTTTCAGTGCTCTGTTCAGTGCTCTGTTCCCCGTGAAGGTGCTAGCTTGATAGCGCTCTGTTCCCCGTGAAGGTGCTAGCTCGATAGCGCTCTTTTCAGTGCTCTGTTCAGCGCTCTGTTCTCCGTGAAGGGGCTAGCTCGATAGCGCTCTGTTCTCCGTGAAGGTGCTAGCTCGATAGCGCTCTGTTCTCCGTGAAGGGGCTAGCTCGATAGCGCTCTGTTCTTCGTGAAGGGGCTAGCTCGATAGCGCTCTGTTCTCCGTGAAGAGGCTAGCTCGATAGCGCTCTGTTCTTCGTGAAGGGGCTAGCTCGATAGCGCTCTGTTCTCCGTGAAGGTGCTAGCTTGATAGCGCTCTGTTCTCCGTGAAGGTGCTAGCTCGATAGCGCTCTGTTCAGTGCTCTGTTCAGCGCTCTGTTCCCCCGTGAAGGGGCTGGCTCGCCAACGTTCTGTTCCCCGTGAAAGGTGTTGGCTGGTGATTTCGGTCTTCACTGGCATGACGATCAGCCTCAGAATCCTCAGAGAACACACACATTCACCGAATGAAAAGAGGAGTTTCTGAATGCTGCTGAATTTCAGTGAAATGTGGGGTTTGTCGGTCGGTGAGCGGTAGTTTCCGTGTCGACGCGTGTATTTCCAGGAACTTCTACACGCTTATGTGCCACGTCTGTGATTGGGGATATATAGACACCGAAATTCCCGATTTATTCAGGGACTCTGCCTGCACGGAAATGTCACGCTGTGTCCTGAGAGGTGGACGGCCATCTGTGGTAATTCATACTTCATACCAAGTGTCTGGACAAGAACACCACCGTGAATGAACACCACCGACGTTATGTCTGTTTGACACCCATCTGTAAATGGCCTGAAACAGAAGCGTTTCTTAGGATTTGTGAACTGTAGTGTCCCCCGCATAAACGCGCCTATGGATCCAGTGATTCCAGTGGAGGTCATTCAAGAGCCTCAGAACAAAGAATGGCTTAGGTGTGGCCATAGGTATGGGTGTACAACATGGGTGGGGGCATGGGACGGGTGTGGGGGGTGTACAGGAGGGATGGGGGCATAGGCCAGGACTCTGCACCCCTGATGTTAGAGCAAAAGTATGATCTGTGAGGAGACATCCAAAAGGAAAGGCTTGCACAACCAGGAGTTCCCTGTTCCCTGAGACTCTGGGTGTGCTGGCGTTCAGTGTCACCTAGTACTTGACTGATGTTCTTAAAGGAGTTCACTACACCACTACGGTACCTGGTTTCTTTGATCTGCACTTGCTGTTGATTTTAAAATAAAAGCAAAAAATCAGCGGAGCAGCAGCCCTCCAGGAGCTCTGACCTGAAAGGGCAAAGACTTCTTTTTATGAATGCGTGATATTTAAACTTCCTCATTTGAGCACCTCATGCTGAGAGAAATTTAGCTCTCCTGAATATCCTGCGGTATTATCCAATAAAGAAACCACCCGTTCTCACTCGTTTCGCAAGTGCCTTATGAAACGACCCTTACCAGCGCGTGCAGCTTTGATATTTACACTGTAATTTCCATTTTAGTCTTTACATTCACCTCAGAGGAACGAACCCTTGAGCAGCCTGATTAAAATTCCTGCACAGTGCACTTCGCACTACGCAGTGTGCACTTCGCACCGTTCCAAAAAATCCAGCGCGGTAGGATTTCGAACGCGGGTTCCTTTTTCCCCCCCCATAAATTTTTTCCAAACTGCGCGCCTCGCGCCAGAGCATCTGGTAAATCCTCATTGTCTGTGGCAGTAAGTGAATCACTGGTTATTGCCTCTGGAGATCAAGCAGCGATAATTGACTGCATTTATCGTAATTTCCAAACGGCAGGTGTATTTTGGTTGCGGGCGACGCGGAGGACGCCACGGCGGATAATCTCTTTGTAATTGGTGCCACGTCGCCGCCCACGCTTTATTAGCTCCGGAGGAACCTGATATATATCGCCGATATTGCTGTTTATCAGCGGTTGCTCGCGCCGACGTGACAACAACGTTCTGTCAACAGAAACACAGGGGCACAGGTGGAAATTGCCTCAAATTAAATTTCTTCAAGCCGACAACTGAACACAATCTCCTCGCGCGGTGAGTTATTAATGCGTGGAAAAAAAAAACCTGTCGGGATTCGGGTCAGTCCGGTGACGCCGGGAAAACCGTTTGTGAACGCGGTGATGGATTCGTTCTGAACTCTTCTGTGTGTGTGTGTGTGTGTGTGTGTGTGGACGGAAGGCCTCTCATCGGTCTTACTTAGGTTTCCCCTATGCCCTTGTTGATGGACTGCATCGTCTGGGTGTGGGCCAGATGGTTAAAGGTCCTCTCAGACCAGAGATTTTGCGGGCGGCAAAGTTTACTGGAAATAACGGTTATCAATGGAGGAAAATAAAGTGTGGCAGAATCCACCATACGGGAGGAGAACTTCAATGGCGTACGGGACGCACGGAATCAAAAAATGGAAACTTTTGTCAGACGGCTGCACAGTTCCACCGTGCACAACAAATCCCCTGAGATAAGCTAGCCTTCTTTATGGGTCGAAATGAATGTTCGTGAGCCAGGCTGCTGTACCCATGCCTCAGTGCTGTGAGGGGCACAGATTATACCGTATCCCGCTCTTACAGGCTGTGGGGTCCTAACGGCAAGACTGCGCAGCTTCTGATTGCTGTTTGAGCGGCCATCTTGTGGACCTTGAACACTCCAGTGCGAAATATCTTTGGCCAGATGGTCCAGGGAGGACTATAAATGTGTTCCCTGTGGAGTTCTAATTTGGAAGCAGCGATTCGTCAGGTTCCACTGAAAGGGTCTACAGCAGGGGTTCCTGGTTTGCTCTGTTCCTGAAGCTTGTTGCGTGGCAGACACTTCTTCAGAGGAAGACGCCCTGCTAACATTAGCGCTCGGCTTCTTGTTTTGACTTTACTTTGTTGCTACTACCGTACAAAGCGAATGTGTAGAAAATATGAATAATTGTACACTACCTAATGAGACTGTAGTGAAGTGTTCAATCTGAAACTGAGACTGTAGACAGAAGTGCATAGTTTGAAAGTCAAGCTAAATTACTAAAACAAAGGTTAGCTAGCTTTGTGTCAATGACAGATCAAATGAAAACTAGCTACCTAGCTAGATAACATTTGCAACATTAGCTAGAACTCTGGCTATGCATTTATTTTCCACTAAATATGATTGTTTCCTTACGAGACCAAGAAGGCTGCAGCTGAGAAAGAGTAGAGGGTCAGACTGAAACATGTCACGGTAAGAGTGCACTGCAAAAAAAAGCCTCCCCCTAGTTCAACCCTCTGTGTGCTTTTTCCTTCTCTCAGCTTTCTTCCTGTCTCCCAACTTTTTGTAATTGTTATCCCCAGTCCATTATTGATCTTTGTGATAACAACCAAAAAATTTTAATGCCTATATATGAAATGCATAAATACAATTTGATTATTGAATCAAGATGTTTCTCAACAGATTTTGTCACATCCTTTACGCCTGATGTGTTTGCAGGTCTGTAATTAGGCACACCTGATTCTACTAATTATCAGCTCAGTGAGATCTCTCGCTGTTGAATGAGGAGTGCTCCGTGTGGTTTGGAGTGAAGTGAGGACAGTAGATCTTCCGTAACAGGTTTGGGCAGCCCTAGTCTGCAGAATCTCAAATCTGATTGGTGATGAATTCTTATTAGTCTAGTCATTACAGCACCCCACATTCGGTTTCTCGGTGCTCAACAAAAATGTCTGCTGCCTTAGTACAGCACACAGTGGGAAGAATAAAATAAAAATCACACACAGAAAAATGAGGACATGGCAGCCGGCAAAATAAAAAAGAGCTCATTTTCAACCTGTACCATTTTCAGTCTTTTTTTTCTCAAGCATTCACACCCAGATGCTTTTCCGTGCAACGGCATTAATCTGGAGACCGGGGGTAGGAGATGCCAAAAGAGATGAGCGCCGTGTGCCGTACAATGGGAAAATTATTTTCTTGTTTCTGCATAATTGCATTTGATGGATCCGTTGGCCACCCTCCCAGATTGTAACCAATAATTTTGTGCTTTATATCCCTGTTACCCTGTTCCGCTCAATATATCATTCAGGTAATTGAAAAACAGTTCCCTGGGTGTAAATATTCCAATAAAGTGTTGGAGTGAGTGCTATAAAATGATATGGGAGGCACTGTGTCCTTTTTTACTAAAATGGGCTTCAAAATGACATCTTGATGTGTGTTTTAGTGGTGGTGGTAGTATTCTTTAGACTTTACAAGCCGTCTGAGTGGTTTCCCAGGCAGACACTTAACGTACTGGTTAAGGAACCGATGCTTTCACCTGAGGGTTACAGGTTCAAGTCCTATCTTGGGAGCTGCTACAGTATGTAGCTATATGAATGGATACATAACTATACTAAATTCTGTCGTTACAGGGAAAGTCAAGTTTAAACTGTGGGTACAATCAATATGTGTTCTTAAGCCTTTGAAGAGTAGTTTTTTTATTTTTCAAAATTCTAAGGGTTGTAAAATTCCATTTCTTTCACTTACCAGTAGTGATACATCACCATTAGAATGTTCAGTTAAGAACATTCTAATCACATACTTGTGATCTTACACCTTAAAGGGTGTCATGTAGGACGGAGTGTAGCACAGTGGGTAAGGAACTGGACTTATAACCGAAAGGTCGCAGGTTCGATTCCCGGGTAGGACACTGCCGTTGTACCCTTGAGCACGGTACTTAAACGAAATTGCTTCAGTATATATCCAGCTGTATAAATGGATACAATGTAAAATGCTATGTAAAAAAGTTGTGTAAGTCGCTCTGGATAAGAGCGTCTGCTAAATGCCTGTAATGTAAAAAATGTAATGTTCTTTCTTGGCAAGTTTATTTTGATTGCTAGATGCCCCAAACTGGAAACAAACCCGTATTTAATTGTGATCAATTCTGGTCATTGATTCTGACCGTTGAGCATGCGCAGAACCATAAAGACACATTATGCTCTGAAGTTAATTATTTCAGTCATAACCGATAATGGCTTTAGATAAATTACTATTAATGCAGTCGCGTTTGTCTCATGAATGTTAATGAATACAGTACATATGAACATTGAGTGTGGTCATCTGTTCTGCTCAGTGAAGCAGTATTTGTGCAGAATACACAGATCTTAAAGAGCAGTGCACATTATGGATGTGAACATGTGTGCCTTATTAATATCCCTTAGCGTTGCATCACACGTTCAAAAGAAAGGGCGCTGCCTGCAGTCGTTATTTGAAAAAAAGTCACTCTCACATATCATCATTGTACAGCGGTCACTGAAACTAAGGAAAAAACATAAATAATGCACGGCTTGCTTAAAATATTACTCAAAGACAAGGACACAGCCGCCTGCAGGTTCGAGCTGAACGTCCCAATGATAGCTTCCTTGCCTGAATCACCGGATTAAGCCAGCACTAGCTGGCTTTGATCAAAAGCGTAAAGCTCTTTTTTTGTTGGTTTTTCTCTTTTTATTAGTTGTACTCATGCAGTTCTGTTGAATGTATTTTGTTTGTGTGTGTGTGTGTGTGTGTGTGCGCGTGCGTGTTTAACACCAGGGTGAAACTAACAGGAAGTTTCGGTGGGTCATGCCAAAGGCTCTGCTGAAACCCGAGCTTCGATGCCTGTCCTGTTCACCGCGTTGGGGTTCCGGAACGCACCGCACACAGATAATTGATAGGAAACCATAAAATGCAAATGTGTTTGTGTTAATTACTCATCTCTCCAGCTGGATCCAATCAGACATTTTTTTTTTCTTCAGCAGAGGCGTCCGATGATGCCGGAAAAGCATTCTGTCACTTTTAACGCTCCATGTTTTATCGTGGGAAATGGCAGGAGTCCATCGAGGGATGGATTAATGAAACACTACTGTCCTGACCAGCTACGGTTATCTTCCATTTATCTTCTGTTTTTATTTTACGTATTTTAATGAAATCACGAAGGCGTGGTAAGAAAGTGCTCAAAAAAGAAAAGAAAAAGAAAAACCATTTTAACCATAACAGATTGTGTTAATTGTGATTCAACCCAAATCATTTTGAAGAATATTTCACTTCCAGATAATCCGTTTTCTTTAGTGGGGAAGAAGTTCACAATGACATGTGTTTATGTCAGTGTTACTCAAATAAGAACATTTCAGGATTTATTTGGGGCTATAAAATATTTCTGAGTGGTTCACACAGGGCCCCTTAACACCTACTGTACTGGGAAGTACTGTATGGGGTCTGTGTGAGTTCAGCTGCCGGACAGTCACACTGATGACGGGTGACCTCCCAAGCAGTCATTCATTCAGTAGATGTACATTTTCTGTCGTTCATTTAAGGCTTCGTTCATCAACGGTGTTTGTAATCTCGCCATAATCAAATCATCCCGTTTGCTAGATTTGGCACAAAGGCACTTGCGTCCCATATTTACCACACCGCTGAATAACCAGGTTAGTCTGTGAGATTTGTTGAACACAATCACAGTTGACCTCACAGCCGTATATCAGCGTGTGGGTGGAGCAGCCAGTTGACGGACATGATTTAATTTCATGGTGTCTGGACATGTCTGCTGCGCTGAACGTTTTTTTTTTGGGATTCGGTAGCGTACGATGTCGGTGAATATTCAGCACGTGCCGTTTTCCCTTTTCAACATGTTTTATAGTGCAGGGCTGGCTGCCAGGTGGTCTGCAAACAACTGGCGAAATTAATTAAGAGTATACAAAAATATGGTCTGTTAAGTACCCTCGGTGGAGCACTCCATGGACCGAACGGCATATTTTGGGAATTCAAAGTAGTCTCGGAGCATCCAGATGGATTCAGTTATTTAACCAGTGCGCTTTGTGTGTTCTGTGTCTTTGGTAGAGACCCATTCAAAAATGGCTGCAAAAGTTTTCAGCCAACCACACCTTTTAAGTCCTACCTTTTGTTACATGTCGTTATTTTTTTTTCCCCCCACAAATTGCATTCGCCTCCTCTGGGTCTGACCGGCTGCATTTCCCTCTGACTGGCGGCTGGAGCGCGCGCGGAAGGCGCGGGTCTGAGATCTGCATGCACGCTTGCCTTAAGGCAGGTGCAGCGCTCTTGTTTACGCCGTTGTGCGGAGGCTGGGAATGAGAGCGATTCGCTGGAGGCCCGCTGGCCTGTTTGTGCGTCTGCAGGTGCTGGAGGCTCAGAGGCACGGGCGCGCATTTCCATGCCGAGCACGCGGAGGAGCGGCGCTTTCCAGAGAGCGGCCGGGCTGTCAGAATCCCGAATCGATCGCTCGCTTCCCGACTTTTCCGGCAAACGGAGTATTTGGAATAGCCACATTTGTGTCAGCAAATGCCATTTTCCTCTGGGACTCACCGAAAACCAATCTGGCCGTACTTAAGGGATGAAATAAATTTTTCTTTCTTTTTTTTTTTTCCCAGCTTGTTCACTGCACCAAATCTTTAGTGCCGGCTCCTTTGTTCGTCAATTCTCAAACAAACACACCTGCGTCTGGATTCAGCAAAATTAATCAGAAAAAAGTTTTGAAAAAGTGTAAACTATATCACATGCAGATTTGTAACATTGATGCATATGAACTTCATCAAGGTGTCTGGCAATATAGACCTGGTTAGGACTAGGCTATAAGGTTGTTTCAAGCTTTGAGATATCACCAGAACTTAATATTGCCTTTGTGTTTCTTTACACAGACAGTTTTTCCCCAATTAAAAAAAATACCACTGAACGTGGCTGCAAAAATTGGTAAATGGAAACTTTTTGCCTTAAGTCTTCAATGTGAAGCACAGTTTCCATGTCTGAATCAAATCCAGTTCTTCCTATTCGTTCAGCCCAAACTACAGTAATACCTTGGAGAGCCCTTCCTGATCAGAGGAGAATCACACACAAGGCAAGGGCGAAGCAAAATTGCTTTGAAGTTTTCTGATCCTGCAGATATTGTAGGTATTAACCCAGAAGTCCTGGTCAAGTTTCCACAAAAAAAAACTGGCTCTACTGCTGCACCCCCCCCCCCATCTGATAGGCTTCACAGCACCTTGTATTCCCTCCCCAGTTTGATTCCCCAGGTCAGCACTACAAAAGAGGATTTAGCTCTCAGTCAGACCTACCTGGTTAAAGGTAAAATAACTCCGCTGCTTCGACAATAAAAAGATCTGCCTGCACTTTGCACCGCTGCGGCGGGTGAAGGTGGAGGGCATGGCCTCTCTTCGCTCTCCGAGCCGCACTTATGGCACACATTGCACAATGGCCGCGGACGTTTGCAGTTCAGCTCAGCCTTAGTGCACACAGGAATCAGAGGGAAACCTCAGTCACCCTTCTCCGCTGCAGACTGTGTTTTACTCGAGCGTTCTTTAGCCAGGCGTGGCACGGAGGGGTGGTGCAGCGTGTAGCACGGTCGCCTCACAGCAAGAAGGTCTTCCATTAACACGGGCACGTTTGACCACGTGTTAGGTAACAGTGTGCGGGTTCCTTCGCTGACTCAATGAACTCCAGGGAAGCCACCGGTGTCACTGAATGACACCTGTTGTCTGCCCGACCTGCCTGTGTCTGCTTCACGGGGGGCAAGAAATTCTAATCAGGGTACCAACCTGGATGACTAGGTAAGTATGGAACTGTTCCATGTTTTCAGACAGTACAGTATAGTATTTATTCCCTTTTATGAGTAAGGTTGTATAATAGCTAGCCATCCAGACCCACTGAGATGAAAAAATAAAAAAAAAACTTTCAAGGGAGGCCTGACCAAAAGGCATAAAACAGCACTGCGCAATAAAAAACAACAATCATGAAACAGATGCTTAATGATCTTACAAGTTAACAGCACCTTATCTGTTAAAGCAGAAAATATGTCAGGTTTAAAGGCTTGTAAAACTCTTGAAATAAAACCCTCCCCAGAATCTAAACCAAGCTATCCAGCCCTGTTCCTGCTCTACAGTGGGACAGCATAAACAGGGTTGATGGTCTGGCTTCAATCAAAATTTGTTTTCAGCTTCGCAAAACAAAAAATCCAGGTGTCTTCCCCACCCCGCATACAGCTTGCAGAGTGAGCATTGATCGCTAAAATAAGGGGAACTAAAACGAGATTTGATGTAAAACTTTTTTTAAAAGATCAGATAAATGGTGGAGTCTGCACCTTTGAATAAACTCGTGCCACCGTTTCAAGGCGAACAGCACCTGAGAAAAAGCCGGCCCGATGTCCTTCAGATCGCTGGGAGAGGAGCGCTGCTCGAGGCTTGACGGCAGTCACGAGCGCTTTCAGTCCCGACCTCCGGTAGCGGCGCGGAGATTGAGCGAGTCGTAAATCTTCCTGACGGTCCCGCGCCCGGGCTCCTCCCGCGCACCGGGCGCTCAGCGCCGCGTCTGCTCCGCGTTTACTCCCTGACAGGTGCTCTCTCTCTCCCGCGTCTCCTCGCCCAGACGTTTATTTACTCTGGGGCCGCGGCGGGGGAGAGAGAGAGAGAGAGAGACACCTCGGAGGCATGGAGTGTCGGGGGATGGGGGGGGGGTTAAGGGGCAGCGGTCTTATTTGGGTTTCCGAACTTTAAGGGCTGCTGTATGTCAGTTCCTGGGTCACAAGCGGAGCGCTACGCGCTCTCATTTTTCATTCGGCGTCGTCGCGTTCAATGAACTTAAACTGAAATGCGTTCAACATGTGGAACCCATTTATTGCCGCAGTCTAAATAACAAGAGAACACATTGACTGGTGAAAACGCACACGAATGAACAAACGTCCACATCAATTAATGAATGACCACACGTAACAGCGAAAACTACACACATGAACTAAACAAGTTCAGTTTCACTATTCAGTGGGCGCCTTTGTCTTTTGAATTGCAGAACAAAATAGCTTTCAAAAAGGTGAATTTTGGCAAATGTCAGCCAAGTTCCACAAACAAATTCAAACTTTTTTCCTTCACAGCACAAATATGAACAGTTGCTGACGGTCTGGAACAGAAGGCCACGGCAAACTGAAATGGCTGCCACAGACATCAAGAACACGCGGCAACAATATTTTTTGTTGGTATAATTAATAACAGCAATATTTGTTCACAACATTTCAAAATGATCTGTTGTTTTTGTGTGTGTCTGGGTGGATTGAGGGGTTGGATAATCACTGTCCCTCTCATTGCCATGTCCATTTTAAATTTAAAGTGCGATCGGGAGGGAAAACAGAACCTTGTTACGGTCCAGAGGTAGAGGTCTTCCTTTGCTTACCAGCCCCTCTGCAATTACTGAGCTCTTCAGTGCATTCTTTCTTATTAATGATGCTGCAAACTGTTGATTTTGGTCAGCCTAAGGTATGGCCTATGTGGCCGATGTCTCTGACTATTTTATTTATTTTTTATTATTATTTCTCAGCCTCATAATGGCTTCCTTGACCTTCATTGGCACAACTCTGGTCCTTGTGCTGACAAACTCCAATGACATACACCGGCCTCTGGGCAATTTCCTTTCATCAACAGATAACCTTTCATAATTTATTGAATACCTGCAGCAAATACAGCAAATTCATTTTATCTAACCTAACAAGACATGAAATTACAGTATAAAAAGGCTGAACAGCACAAAATGTCAACCAAGCATAAAAAACTAATCAAATTCCCTCACAGACCATCTTACCAACTAATATGCAGTCTGTGCGTTTATTTATTTATTTTTTACACATTGTATAATCAAATTTTGATCAAACTTATCAACTTATTAAAAAGTTTTTGTCCTTCATTTTTGGATAAAGTGATCGCATTAAACAGTGCCCTCTGTTAAATCAATATTTGGTCTTAAAAAGAAAAGTAAGCACTTTTACTGTTCAAAATTTTTTTCACTGGGAGTTTTTAAGAAAAAAAAAAAAACACTGTTTAGTTACTCTTGAAATGTTGACTGAACCCAGGCTTGTGTTTGTGTGGGGGGAAAGGGTCAAAGCTTAGGGGGAACGATGACTGAATGTGGAGGGTGAGTAGGCTGAGTGTGATCAGTCGTTCGTTTGTGCAAAATGATTTGAGAATTATAAATGGCAGCCAAACTGTAACCTGCGCTCCGACCGTGACGTGTAGGAAATGGAGGCCTGCTGCACGGCGCGCTGGACCTGCACTGATTAAAACTCTGAGACTGGGAATGGGAGGCGGAGGGTGCTAATTAATCTCCTTGCTTACTGGCCTGAACTGGATGAAGCGGAGCGTTTGCCAAGATCCAGGCGTCTTCTGGGAAACCGGCACGGCAGTGGGAATTTCACAACTTTTGGGAAATATGGACTCGATCTCGAGCTTGGGAGTTCCTAGCTGGCCAAGCACATAATGCTGACCAAGCAAGCAGACCTTTTCTGTCTCACAGGCTGCTTACAGGAAAAGCAAATACATATTTATCTGCTTTTTCTCTTGAATGTGTGTATGTGTGTGGGTTCACAGTAGTTTTCACTTATTACAACTAAGTTTATGCATGTAGTGGTGTATACTGTGTAAAAATGTATATAGTAGCCTATATATTGTAAAAACTGAAAGAATTTAGGGCAACCACATTGGATTTTTTTTTTTTAGGATGCTGATGCAGTTTCTAATTTGTATGTCAGTAGAAGGTACGTAATTTATCATCTTTACAAGCTTCTTATTGACTTCCCTCATTTGCTTTGATACCCATGTGAAGCCCTACACCTGCAGTTTGGAAACTGTGTTCCTGGAGAGCCAGTGTGGAGGTTTCCAGCAATTAGCCCACCTCAATTAGCTAATTAGCTGTGTACACTAGGGGTGTCCAGTCTTATCTTGTCAGAGTGCTAAAACAAAAACCTGAACCCACATAAGCTTTTTTTTTGGAGTAGACTGGACACCTTGGTCTAAACCAATGCTGTTTTGATCATATTTTAGATCAGGGCGGTCAAACTCCCCAAAGTCCTGCAGGCCGTAGTGTCTGCCAGCTTTTGGTGGGTTTCAGCAGGAGTGATTCATTTAAGTCATTGAGGCCTTATTTGGCTGCTGATTGAAAGGAAGACACAAGTGAACTGGAAACCGCAGCTTTCCTTGGACAGCCCTCATTTGGACCAATGAAATTTTCTATTGAGACACAAGAACAGTGTCAGATTCATGATCTTATAAAGAAATGTTAGAAATCAAAAATGTTCGATCACGTAAATGAGTTAACGGGCTAATTCGGTAATTAAGAACAGAAATATAAAAACAGATACTTCCCTCCTTGCGCACCACTGTCCCACAGTGGCCTACAGTTTAGGACATAGCTGTGCAACTTCTGTACTGGAGAGCTGGTCTGCAAACCTATTCTTCTTCTGACCAGTCACCTGTATTTTAGTTTTCTGATGGCTCTATAAACTTCAGTAAAATATTTAAGATATACTCACTCTCTGCAGCTGCAGCTGGTGCTTATATGAGATATCACTGAGCCAATTAAATAATTAAGAGCAGAAGTTGGCAAGAAGAAATGCAGAAATGGATCGGCCTGTAGTTTAGGTCATGCAGGCCCGTGCATAACGTGGAAAGCAGTAACTCGGATAATTGATCCGGAGGAGGATCTATTCCTGATCACCTCAGCGAACTAGCAGGGGGGGTTGGTCACTTTAGGTGAAACGTGGCGGGTACACAAAGGCTCAGACAGGTGGGTGCAGTGGGAGCTCGGCCGCTGGAGCGGGGTGAAGGGTTCGTGCGAGGTCTGTCCTTTTGAGAAGGATGTTTTTTCCCCTCGGTGGCGTTCCCTGGCGTCGGTGCGAAGGACTCCCGCGGAGTCGGGCTGAATGGAGCTCTCTCGCGCCTGATCGCGTTTGACGTTTCCTGGTCAGCGTTGTTGTTCGGTTGTGCCGCGGCTCTCCTGCGTGCAGCTTCACGTGTTACGCGCTCTCCTCTTGCCTCTCGTTCTACCGATCGCTGGGCACGCTCCTGCTCTGTGTAAACCCGATAGTCAGCGTCATACAAAAGCCTTGTATGTTTGCATTTTTCCTCCATGTTCTCATCCAGTTCTGTAACACCACATATAATAATGTTATTTCAAAAACCCCACGTGACTGATCGAGAATTCTTTGTCGATAAACTGAAAAAAACGATTGTTTTACTGCTGTTTCTGAAAACCTGGTTTATGGAGGTGGAAGGCTTTTCCAAGGCTTCGGCAGTAATGTAGGTGCATGCGATAGAGGTGACATGAAAGCCAACTTGGTCCTGGTCGTATCGTGTGAGGGTTGAGTTCTATATACTTGTTTAACAGGCATCCTTGCATGGACAGCTGACAAAGATTATTGTGTTACAAACAACCTTTTGTTCAAAAGCCCAGTTCTTAAATGAGAGCACAAATGCCTTCTGAAGTGTGCCAAAACATTTGAGTGGGTAATGCTAACATCATGAAGATGTTAGATGATGATTTGCCAAGTCTCAAATGTACTGTAAATATTGCATATTCCAAGTTTGGCCTGGTACTCAAATTGTGATCTTGTAATGGAATGATGCATTATATATGGCTTACCAAAGCACTCAATTGATGCCTCTCATCGAGCATTAGGTAGTCTTGCTAAGACATTACGCTGGGTTACGAACTCGACTGCCCATGTCTTACTCTGAGCTATGTCCAAAGCAGAATAGAAATTGTTTAACCAGATTTGATTTAATTTAATTATTTTTTTGTACAGAATAGGTTTTGTGATTTTGTACAATGCTCAAAAGTTTTAATGACTTTTAATGACTTCAAATGTATATTTTTCTAAGTATATATTCCCAGTAGTTGTTTTCTGAAGGCAAATATGTGGTATTTAATGATATATTTAGGAATGGTTTTACATAGCATTACTGAAAAGCTGTCAGATGAATTTGAGAAAAGTTTCCTGGAAACCATAAAGTTCTCGGTAATGTATACAGACACATTCCCCCTGTCATCTGTGTATTCAAAACAGCGCAATTACTGTCAAAGTGATGTAAACCAACACAACATCACCATTAAAAAGCAGGAAATGGACAGAAACACAATGTCAGTTTGCTAATTCACTGCTACAAAAACAATTGTGTCATTTGAAAGTTTTTAAATTTTTTTTTTGTACATTCAGTAATGCACTCTGCTGAAGGGAACAGGCTGAGGACTGGGGGGGGGGGAGGGGGGTACATCATTCAGTTTCCATGTAACAAGAGAATCAGTTCTTCCAGAGAACATTAGGAGGTTCTTTCTTTGCTGGAGGAGGTTGTGTTAACATTACCAAGATGATTTGTGTCCTGGAGCCATGTTCTTTTTTATTTTGTTTATTTTTTTATTTCATTTTTTAAACAATGAGAGCCGCACAAAGCATCAACCGAAGGACTTAAAATCGCAGCTTGGCAAGGAACAGTGGAGGATCTCTGATGAAACTTTGACTTGAGGGTTTTTACAAGGATTAAAGCCCTTTCGAAACTACTGTTGTTTTGATACACATTTAATTCAGTACAGTCAAATTTGACTTGGCCTTTTCGATTAAAAAAAATACCCTGCCACTAATTTACAATGTTATCAACTCAAAGGTAAAGGGAGAGGACTTTTTTGCACAGACCTAAGGCCTCTTTACACCGACGATTTTCCACCAGAGCTGCAGTGTTCAACAGAAACATATAAATTCACACAATGTTTTAATAATGCATCTCCTAAAGCACACACGACCTTATCCGAGCAACAGCACGCTGTAGCGGTGCCCATATTAGGAAATACCTTTTTATAATGAAGCGTGAGTTGTAATTTCTCTGCTTACTGACTCGGAGAATTTTGAATTCCCCCAGCAGCCCTTAGTCATACAGGTTTAATTCGTACTGCCGTGGTTGCCCTCTAAATCAAAATTCTGGACAGGTGCAAAAAAAAAAATCTGTACACAACATGTTAGCTGCATTTCGTAATACACCCCTGTTTAATACCTTGTTGTCTGTTGGCAATGATTACCTGTGTCAGTATAGAGAAAAATAGAATATCTGGCTTAGTGCAGTTTTGTGAAGGATTCTATCATTTACATCATCATAAAAAAGTTATAAGTAAATTCCTTAGTACCATTCCTAATTCAATGAACTTACTTCAGATCTATTATACTGAGCACAGCGATAGTCCAGGTGTGTTCATAATTACAGATGCACAGTGAATACTTAAACAGCAAACAACAGAACCCATAAATTAACATGGGTTCTATAGAACCCATAACTGACCCATTTGTGTCAAATGCCTAATGTCCTCCTTTGACAAAAAAAAGATAACATTTGTATTTCTGTTGTTTCTGTTATCAATTTCCGTTCATCCAGGTAAAATATATTTTGTACAATAACTGGTTGTGATGAAAAGTTTGTTCTGGGTTGGCGTGCCCTTTTCTGACTTTGAGCACCTGCCCCTGAAAAGGTGTTGTGTGAGAGCACATTCCTGCTTGTGTGCGCAGATGTACGGGCTCTGTGTAAACGCAGGGTCTGGACTGAAAAGCCTGTGCTTGCGCCAGGGTCCTTATGTTTGTTGACAGCGGGCAGCCACGTTCCGTTTGTCCGTGCGACACGTTTTCGGGCAGAACGCCTGAGAGCACGGACTCGCCTCTGCCACAGTCTCTGTCTCTGTCTCCCCCAGTCTCTCTCTCTCTCTCTCTCTCTCTCTCTTTCTCTCTGTCTTTCACCATCTTTCGTTCTTCGTCTCGCACTCTGACCACCGTGTCTTTTTAAAATCTCATCTGCTGGACTTGAGCCGCTCTGTTCCTCTCCTCAGCCCTAAAAAAAGAAAAAAAGAAAATGGGGGCGGGGGGCATGGGTGCCATTGCCCAGTCCTTCATGAAGTTCTGATACGGGATGGGGATGTTTTTCCTACACGCACTTTGATATCGGAGTCTGCTTGTTTGTTGCTGTCATCTGAAGATTAAAGGATAGGCCCACTGGTTCACTCCCCCGTCCCCCCCCCCCCCCCCCCCTACCAGCTGTCTGCCTCTCTCTCTCACACACACATGCGACACAGGCACACACACACACACACACAGACACACACACACACACACACACACAGACACGCGCGCACACACACATTCGGAGGGGCTTGGAGACTTCCTGTCATTAGCGGTAATGTTTCATTGCAGATGCGCCCGCTCCTCAGCACGGCCGCGTTGCCCCAACGCTTCACTTCCCCCTTCCCAACATCCTCCTCCGCCGTGCTCCGACAGGCATCCAGAGTCCAGAGAACGTTCCGGGGCTCCAGAAGCCCCAGACCACATTTAATGACTTGTTTTCCAGTGGCTCTTTTCGGTGTATTTGTAGCTCATACGGTTTGCTTCTATTTACCACAGCAAGAGAAATGTACAAGCTACTTGTGACTTTTGAGGTTTTTTCAGTAAATTCATGGTTTTTTGGTTTTTGGCGGGGGTGGTATTCAACATATTTTGTCCATCTGTGAATAAAGAGACTAATAGAGTTAGAAATTTGTGGTTAAAAGTGTGCGTGTGTACATGTGTGTGTGTGTGGTGTGTGTGTTTATGTGCATGTGTGTGTGCGCGCGCATGTGTGCATGTTTGTGCGCGTGTGTGTGTGTGTGTTTTTGTGTGTGTGTATGTTTTTCTTTTCTGGGAATGTATCACTGTGGGAAAACAATAACTTGAAGAACACAAACCTCACCCCAAAATTACTCATTTTCAGCAACTTTTCCTGGAAAACAATCTCATGTTTTTGTCGGAAAATCTTATTTTTTCCCCTCCTTTTGGTTTACGGAAAAAAATAAACCATACAAAAATTTATGAAAAAGAATGTTTTGAGACATAATGAAGCATATTTTTTCTTCCATCTTAAATCAAGTAATTGTTTTTGAAAGGTTTTAAGAACGAATGGCCCGTTAACATTAACTTTCTAATATTTAATGTTTCTGGGAAATGATCTAGTTTTCAGTCCACATGCCTCGTTCTGTCAATGCTTTATCATCCCTGCTACTTCCTCCCTGACTAAATGCACACTGAGTCACCCAGCAGCCTCAACCTCAGTTTCTGGAAGTGTGATTGCACTGTGACCTTGAGTCCTCTGCGCTGTTAAAAACCCGAAATTCAGTTTTGGAGCTGGCGGCACTTTTTGCATTTCATTGTGTGTTTGCCTGGCGGATGCCCCCTGCGCAGGGTGAAATTACACAGCTATCTGTTTAAACAGCTTGCTTTTCATTGAGCTGCTCAAGTGAGCCGTGGTGTTTGGCCCACCAGGGATTTCGAACCCGCGGAGGGAGGGCTCTGCTGCATCAGGGCCCCGCTCGCCGAAACACGACAGGTCGGCGTTTTTTTCCGGCGGGGCAAATTTCGTGACGGGGCGCGCGTTTTCCCACGGGCCATCGCACCTTCGTCCCCGCGGGGAGAGAAAAAAAAAAAAACGTTCAGCGTGACTCATTGGTCCCTTTATCTCCCTGCCTTGGGCTGCGATTGGCCGCCTTATCAACCCGCTACATCTGATTGGCCTTGCATTTTTAACCACTTCCCAGCATTACCCAGGTCATCTCTGCATTCCCAGTCGACCTTTGCTGCACATGCTCACCACATTAGAGCCTTCATTTGCGTGTATTGATTGAATGGCACCTGCGCAATAGTCACCTCCGGCCATGATAAGGAGGAAGCAGGGCTGTAATCTTAATTTCAAACTGGATTTCAGCATTTGGGGCGCTCAAATGAAACGAAGGCCCAGTCACCAGCACCTCGGCAGCACGCCTGTCCTTCATTTCCGGGGAGTGTCCTCCATCGCAGGCTGTGCTCTGACATAGAGAAGAAACAGGTTATTCTGGCTGAAATGTATTAGAAGTGTTACAGCAACAGTTTGGCATCGTTTTTTCCCTTATCAACTGCCCACAGTTTATCCAGCGAGTATTATATATTATCTGTTTGAGCAGCTGCATATTTACCGAGGCAGTCTATGAAAACATCTTGCTAAATATCCAGCAAATATGTGAGTCTGTATATTCTTTTGAAAGCACTCAGTATTAATCTGAATTTAGCACATTTATCTTGTGGTGCAAATACAGTGTGATGCTAATGATTTCAGAAAATATTTGTTTTGTAATATTTATCATTGTTGAAAGTGCTGGATATGGTAGTTTATAAAAATGTGTGAGAACGTGAATGCAGGAGGATTTCAAGTATAATCTCACACAGAACTAGAACCTGCTCCTTTCTGGTAACAAGAACAGACCCATAATCACTGCAATTAACTATGTCAGTTATTCTAACTTAACAGAGTAGGATCAAAGGCAAAATCAACCTTTTCTACGTAAGATGTAAGAATGTAAGATGTACCCATAATTCCTGTCTGATTTCAGGCATTACAAAATGGACTGTTTTATGGAAGATTTGATCATTTCCTTTCCTGATTTTCTCACAATTCTGATGTGTGACGAAGGCTACATGATTATGTCTAACAGTTTTTTAAACAAACCGCATATTGGAATGTTGATTGACCGTCAGAAGGAATGACTAATAAGGGAGTGTTTGCATTTAAAGGTGAAGGCAGGCATTTGTCGAATTCTGGGTGATTGCGCTCATGTTAGCTAATCACTGATTTACTAATCACAATTCAAGTCATTTCCATTACCAACCACAGACATAAGAAAGAACATTTTTGAAAAAGATATGAAGTAATTGAGTCGGATGTTTTTGAACAGTTCTGCCTTATTTGAAGGTGCTGTATCGTCAGAGACTTCACAAAAAACAATATTGGATTGTGAAATTAACAGATTCAAAACAAATAGATATCAGGGACAGTGTTCTCATCTGTGTCTTAAAGCTCAACACTAACTATGCCCTAACTGCATTATAACACAATAATATCAATCTATGAGGTATAGTAACTCTGTGGCAGATCTGCCATGCTAATTCCCTCACTTGGGCCATTGATCCGTCTAGTATTCTGCACACTGTATGATATCATAGGTCTCTAAACTGCACACGGGTGCAACATCTGAGAGGCATCAATTGTAAAGCGCTTTGGATAAAAGCGCTATATAAATGCAGTCCATTTACATCTGCCTGCAGTCAATGGGCCTGGTGTTCACCTACGGCATGTTGACTTCATTTGAACAGAATGACACGCAGAAATGTTGCATGAATTAGTCATGGCAACAGTTCACATCTTCGGGAGTGGCGAGCAAAATGGCTTTTTAATGTATACTCTCTCTTCTAAATGTCTGAACCGAGTCCACTTCAGCAGGATTGCACGTCTCTTGTGTACGCATTGTCCTAAAGCAGGCCTTTAAATGTATATTTCCATGGAAATTTTGCGTGGTTTGGTTTCGAAAGAGGGATTCACATGAATTGTAAATAGAAGCATTTTCCTTTGAAACATTGCGCAAAGAATCCCAACCAATGAGAGGAATTGACAGAGCCGTAACCCGAAGGGTTAATTTAAACGCGAGGTGTATTGAGGGGGAATAAAATGAAAGCTATTTACAGCCCCCCCCCCCTTTTTTTCATCTGTGAGATCATTTGTGTGGATAAGCTGCTGCTGCACCATTCCTCCCAGAATGCCATGGGGCACATGCATTTCCTTTAAATATGAATAGCGTTCCGTGGAGAATTGTGTACATATTAATGCCACAGTGTCACGCGGCTGGGGACCCATCAATCAGGTTTAAGATAGCCACATACCTCTGAGGAAGTCTCACTGGTTCCAGCTATGATAAATATGTCTATTTTACATCATTTATCCCTTAAAATAGGTTTTCAACCTTTTATATATATATATATATATATATATATATATATAAATGTATATATAATAAATAAATAAATAAAAAGATATAGTGTGACATTTCTTCAACTTAATCATTCATGGTGCAAGACGCCATGCTGAAACATCAGGGAGAGATTTCTCTACCTAATGTTCTTTTTCTCCATCATGCTCTCTCTCTCTCTCTCTCTGTCTCTGTCTCCCTTTCAAAATCTCTTGCTTTCCAACCTCCCTCCTTTCCTTTCTCTTTTTTCTTTTCCCTCCTTCATTTGCTGTGTCTAAGTATTTTTCCTCTTTAGCCTCTCTCATTTTCTACACAGCTTTTTTTTTTTTTTACACCCAGAGCTCAAATAAGAATATAATCCTTTTGTTTGGTAAATGATATTAATTTATACCTATTTTTAGATTTGCTGCGATGAGTTATTTTGTTAATAGCCTTACTGAAGACAGAGGTACTAATTAACTTGTACACCTGATGCAGTTTTAGGAGTTAGGCTTCAACACCATTTAATTAATGCAGACATTATGCAAATGTTTTAGTCTCACCTTTATTTTTAAAAGTGTTATTGGATGTTGGGTGCTGACGCTTTATGCAAGTAATTAATAACCATGCATTTCAGATAACATGCCCATTTTTACAACCCATTCTTTGATAAATGAAGTCACAGGTCATGTAATTGCTGTTTTTTTTTTGTTTCTTTGTGTAACTGTATTATTTCACATCTGTCATATATCCGCATAGCACTTAAAAACGTGTTTCCTTGTGAAATTTTTTTACAGTACTAAACTGTTCTTCAGAGACACATTCCTCACTAATCACTATCACTAAGAAGTGATAATGAATATTATAATCAGAAGTGGTCAGTAGTCTGTAAATTGCATCTAAAAATTTTTCAGTTGTTTCAAGTATTATTTGACCCCATGTCCGATTTGATAAGATGAACCTTCCAACTCAAAGCCACAGAATAGCACGAGATGTAATGAAAATACGCACCCCTGGCATTTCGCCATCTTTATTTTCTGTCATCTACGGTGAGGAAACCTCTCAAAGAAACACTGTGGGGGTGGGATTGAGGAGGGGGGGGGGGGAGGGGTTGGGGGGGTTGGGGGGGTGTCTCCACCAGAAAGCGGCGTCGAGGAGACGCGTTTTCATCACCGCGGTACCGATATAGCGCACCGCACATCCGTCAGGTCTAACGAGCGCCGGCGAGACAGAGAAATAGACAATGGCGGCCGGCGATGCGCGGCGGCCCCTCGGGACGGCGAGAGAGAGATTACAGCGGGCAGGTTCATTCTGTTCTGGACAGCACTATTAAACCCGTCCACACACACACACTCTCTTCCCATAGCAATTCCACCCCGGGCTTCAGGACCCATTCCTCGGGAAGAGGAGGATTTGTGAAGACACCCGACTTCAAATGGAAGAGGGGCATATGTGGAGCTGTCTATATCAAATGATGAGATTAGGGAAGATGATTGGGGGGAGGTGGGGAGGGTTGGAACAAACAAACATGCATTAGGCGCGGGAAACTTAAGTGGGCCAAGCTGTTCTCGGAAAAAGATTAAATTGCTATTTGGTCTGACCGGAAAGCAATGTTCATCTTCATCAAAAAATAATAAAAACAGAAATCTTGACCTTTGTCAAGGCAGTAGGCTTACAGCAGGTTTCTGTCCCTGAAGACTGAGCTCAGAAATATTCCACATGGTCAGTTCTGTAGCTCATTAAGGATTTATGAGGTCTCTTTTCTTCTTCTTCTTCTTCTTCTTATGCAAATTAAATAGTCTCTGAAGGACCGTGGAACTGTTATTTTGATGAAGTACAGATTTGCATGAGTTCTTTTTGGAATATTCATGGGGTCAAAGGGTCACGCAGTGTCACGGGCGAGCGGAAAGTAAATTACAGGTGTGAGGCAGACTGTCAGACCTGGGGTATGGCTGAACAGACAGAGTATGGCCTGTGTGCAATCAACATTTGCCCTTAATTTTGACTTACACGAAAATATTTGACTTACAGGAAAACAAAATGCTTTTATCTCAGTTTGATAAGTTAGTTTTAACGATTGCTTTACTTCCCAAACTGTTTCAGAAAAAACATCTTACATTTAATTCTTTGTCAAAGTTTAGGACAAATATTGATTCAATCCTAGCCTGTAACTAAATTCCTGCAATTGCCATGAACATCTATACGTAAGACCAGGCTTCTCTCTAAAGACAGAACCCCACAGTTTAAGGAACTTCCTCTAACATGCAGATGTTAAACTCCTGCCCTGGAGGGCCACAATCTCTGCTGGTTTTTGGGGTGTTCTCGGCACCCCAAGTGTTTCATTTGAGTCATTGATTGGCTAACTCCTTGTTCTCAAGGCCTTAATTGGCAGTTGATTGAAAGGAAACCCCAAAAACCCTGAAGGCACTGCGGCCCCCTTGGGATTCAGATCGACACCCCTACTCTAACAGCATGTTTTGGAGCAGCAGTATTTTCTAGAATACCACTTTACCTTCATTCGTTTCCCTCTTGTCATTTCTTCTGTTGTTATTTTCATTGCTATCAATATGCCATGTCCTTCATAAATATGATTATTTTCCACAAACCACAAATGTAGTTGATCAGGAGATATTTGAATTTTATAACAAAATGGATATTAAAAACACTTAAAGAACTTTGCCTTACCCTTGCTTCAAACAGAAATGAAAGGAATTATAAGGTGAAAAATAATCACAGAATTATAATTAAATCAGACTTTCATGTGTCCTCCCCCCCAACCACCCCCCCCGATATGAGGCACTTCAGATTAAATGCTCGATGTGAAGGCTTTCAATGCATTTGAAAGAGACCAGTATGGCATCAACCGCTTAAATTCCATTCTCTGAAATTAATTGCTGTGTGTGTGCTTGTTTTTTTTTTTTTGTGGCAAGCATATGCAGATTTGAAAAGGAAGGTTGGCACCATCGACATTCCGTTAGCCTACAGCTCATTTGAAGTGCCCGGATTCCTGTTCTGGGGTCGCAGTGGTACGTTATCAGTGAGGAGAGAGCGGCGCTCCTGCTTTGAGACAGTGTTCCTTGTTGGAAGATGAGACAGGGAAAAGCAAGGGAGTCAATGGCTTGGCAGAGGAAAGAATGTCTGCAAATCTAGTGGAAAGGGAAGACATTGTCTTCTCTCTCAAGTAAATTCTATTTTTTCGAACCTTCGTTTAACCTGGTCGGTCAACTGAGAACTCAATTTTCATGTCCATTGATGGCCTGAGGACTGAAAGCGGAGAGGAGATGAAAGGGTTTATGTATGATGTCATCGTTAATGTCTGACAGGCTATGAATGTGCCGCAAACTTTAACCAGGTATGTCCGTTCAGCATCCGCTGTCCGGCTGGCTGTCCCATCTCTTCAAACACCTCTCCTTATAGAACAGGCTCCCCTCTGGCCTCCAGCTTTGATGGGAGGACTTCCTTTCTCCGATTTGAAAACAGATTCACTGGTTATGTTCCACAAAAAATATCTAAAGCCCACCTTTTCAGACTATAGCCATATTCTTTAAAAAAAATATATATTAAAAAATGTACTAAACTTTATTTTTATTTCATGGGTCTTGAAGCTTGCAGCTTTGTGATAGTACTTATGTGACTGTAACTTTGCTTAGCTGTAGTGGAGTTTGCTTGTGCATATGAAATGCCCTTTTGCAAGCCGCTTTGGCTCACAGAATTTGCCAATTGGCAGCATTGTAAATTGTGATGTCGTCAATCAGATGTCAGGGGGATGAAATGGTGACCTGGTTTCTGTGGGATTTTGACTAGGACACAGGGGATAACAACGCTACACAGTCCTCTCACACGCATTCACACACACACACAACATATCCACAAATCATGTGCTGAGGTTCCTTCTCAACGCACATGCCGCGTACCTCCTTAGCTCCACGGCTCTGGCCCTGACGTTAAGAAGATCCCAGGAAGGTCCTGGAAGTCCGTGCTTAATAGGCGGACTCTCTTTGAATCAAGATTCAAAGCTCACGTCGATGCTTTCGGGAGGAAGAAGCAATTTGATCTCATGAATAATGAACAGCGAAGGAGAAAGACGGCGGGGACTTCTATTTAGGGAGGGCGCTCCTCTGAATCCAGCGAGGGGTCACCGCCAGAGCTCCCGAATAAATTACGAATGTGCTCGAGTCCCCCCCTTCAGGCCCCGGAGGAGGGCTTTCATTACGGGCCCGCGTTTTCTTAGGCCGAGATGTGGAATCCCCTCCAGTGATGTGCATGTAATTTGTTTCTAAAATTGAACCCGTGAACTCTGAGTGGCGCACGGGTCCCAGTCGGCCGGGCTTCGGCTTCCTCTCTTGCCGCGTCGCGGGACTGCTGAGGGGCGCGGAGGACGGCGAAATGTCACACGACTGCGCGGCCCTTTTTCCCGTAAACAAGCCCGTCGTTTCGTAACATTTGGCGAGTTGCCCAGTCGCATTGCTTCATCGCATATTTCTCGCAGTTGTTTGTTGAAATTTTTTTTAAGATTGAAGAGGGACCTTAACCGCTTGACATGAGGTCTGTGTTTTGTATGATGGGGGGGGGGGTGAGCGGACAGCTAGCCGGACGCCATCAACGCCATCCGTCATCTTTACGTGGCTCCGCCCCCTCAGCCGGGAGCCCGGGACACGCTCCGCACTCCCGCAGCCATGGCAACAGCTGCTCCCCGGCTCCCCCTGATCTGGTGCGTAGCGCGGTGAGCGTGGCTCTCCGCTGGGCTACGAGGCGCCAGTCAGCACCGTCCTCCCCTCCGCCGCGCACCGTTTGTTTATTTCGCTTAATTGGGGCAATTATAATTGCGATTATCCTGACTGTGCAGCAGTCTTATTCGCTGGCAACTCGTGTGTGCGTATGTGTGGGTGTGTGTGTGTGTGCACGTATGTATGCATGTGCTTCTGTGTGTGCACATACGTTTGCATGTGTGTGTGTGTGTGTGGCTATATTCACGCCAATTCCATATTTTTCCTAATACTGAGTTTCATGGTTAAAATAAGTTCCAAGTTATCTCTAGTTTTTGCTAGCACACATCAGTCAAACAAACACAAAATAAACCTCTCTCAGCGATGTTGTCTTGTACAGCGTGTTCATTTAAACTCAATAGCCGACCTCGGTGGTTTGTTTGTGTGTTAGGGAGGAACTGAAGCCCCTTTGTGTTCGAGCCAGAGCTTGGAACTGTGCGGAGGTGAGGTATGTCATCACAAAATGCTCTAATCACACTGTGGTCTCTTCAGCTTTGGCCATGTGCGGCTCCTGCATTATATTACAGGTGACAGGGAACAAGCAGTCCCTGTCCAGTTGGGTCTTTTCTGTGTGATAGCGAGTGGCTGGTGATCATGGTAACGGCGCTGACATCAGCAGACTGTGCTGAGGCCTGGTGTTTAATTAGCCCTGCCCTGCTGAGCCCGGCCTGTCCCTCTGGGGAAAAGGCAAACACAACAGCATGATGCAAACATCCCATAAAATACCTGAGTACAGACACACACACACACACACACACACACACATACGCAAATGCACACGCAGACACACGTGCGCACACGCACGCATATTCACATGCAGACAGACAAACAGACATGCATACACACACATTCAGACACGCGCGCAGACAGACACACACACATGCGCAGACACACAAACACACGCACATACACATTCACACACACAGACGGACACGCACAAAGACACACACACACACACACACACAGACAAAACATGCACACACACAAACACATACACACACAAACAAAAAAGAAGCACGATTATACAACCCTTTTCTTTAAACAATGCTTTCTGAGCCGGTTGACCTTGTACTTTTTGCACACTGGCTATTAGCTCTGAATATAAAATAATATCTGTTTTATGAGTCATATCTGTCATGGGTCAGCCTGCAGGTTGACTTTGCCTAATACTGAAAGATGCGTCCAGCGGGAATGTCCCACAGATCAATAATTCAGGTAGATGCACTGTCCAAATGCATAATAAATAATGCGCAGCAACAGAGGCCCTGAACTCTGGCTTTGATTGTCGGCAACGAGACGCCGTGGCGATCCCTGTCATCGGAGGGGTGACGAACGTGCCGAGCAGGGGGATCTGCAGAGACCAACACGCCATTCGCGGGAAGCCTTAAACCGCCGCGTGCGTTAGCAAGCCCGGGCAAAAAAAAACGGCGTCCTTCATCCTGCCCTTCTGCCTTTCTGCGCGAGATGGGACTGAGGGATCTGGAACGTTCTGACGGAATGTCTGAGGCGTCTGAGGTCCTCCCCAGGAGCGGAGAGCAAAGGCGCACCCCCCCCCCGCGGTATCCGTGCCGCCAAATAATCAACGGCGGCCCTGAGATTGAAGCTTTTTTTTTTTTCTTTTCTTCTTCAAATATGTTGCGAGGCGGACCAAACAAACTTTAGCCTAAAATGGCACCTGTGGGGAGGACTGTTATTGATGCAAGGCAGCATCAAAGGGAGGAGGAGGCCCGAGTCTCACCAGAGCCGCACTGTGGGCGAGAGAGGTGCTGTGTGACTTCAGAGCTGCGCTGTGGCACTCTGGGATTTCTGCACACTTCTGCAGCCATGCAGCACGAAGAGAAAATTAAAATTAAGGTGAAAACTTTGGTGGGGTCTCTCTCTCTCTCTTTCTCCTTTTTCTCTCCCTGTCTCTCTCTCTCTTCTCTGTCTCTCTGTCTCTCTCTCTCTCTCTCTCTCTGTCTCTCTCTCTCTTCTCTTTCTCTCTCTTCTCTCCTTTCTCTCTCTCTTTCTCCTTTTTCTCTCCCTGTCTCTCTCTCTCTCTCTCTCTCTCTCTGTCTCTCTCTCTCTTCTCTGTCTCTCTCTCTCTCTCTCTCTCTCTCTCCCTCTCTGGGGCCAGCTGTTGCGTTTGAAACTCGTTTTTTCCCCTCTCCATCTCTGCTGTATTCCCTGTCTTTGTCACTCACACCTTCCTCTCCTGTCTGCCCTGGAGCAGAATGTGCATTAATGCTGGGTTGCATCATCTTTGGCATTATTCTTATTGTTAAAAAAATAATACACAAGGTGCACACACACACACACACACACACACACACGCAACACACATACACACACGTTAAACACAAAGGTGTGTGTGTGTATGTGTTCTTCCTCTTGAATTAAAATTCATCTCGTCTGTGACATGATGTCTGATCTCTCCTCACAGTTGCATGTTCCCTTGTAACTTCACAATGCAAAGGCTGTCACTATGATGGCTCATTAGCTAATTAAGCATTCTTACCACAAGTCAACTGATATTGATTTACAGACAGATAAATGAGCTCATTGGCTACTAAGAGCAAGGCTTGGCATCTAATGAGGTTTCAATGTGTAATCAATGTTGACTAGTAATAATAATAATAACCACCGAATGGCTGTGATTATAGTTAAGTTCCTCAGAAACGTTTCTCTTTCCCTAGCGCACCGGTGGTCCAGGTTCTGTGTCAGTCACGCGTCGTCCGTTCCGTTAGCCCCCACGCACCTGGCGTTCGGCTCGCCGCGCTCCGTCAGACCGTTTTAAGTGCTGTTTGGACGAGGGAGACGCACGCGTGCGCGGGGGCGCCTGGCCACCTCGCCGGAGAGCAGGTTGTAGACAGGTGCCGTGATCCGACCTCCGTGAGATTTTCCCCCAGAGATCGCTTGAGCTCCTCTCACGTAAATATGCCTCTATCGTCAAATTTTAAAAAAGTGAAAAAAAATGGAGTACTTTAGTTTTCAAGAGCTGAATTAAAGGGGGGGAGTGCTTAACATGAGCAACTTTTCACCTGCCGTGTTTTACGTTAAAACACAAAGCAGAGCAAAACCCGGAATGCATACCAGTTACAGTTTACAATTTAGCGTTTAACATTTAGCAGATGCTTTTAGCCGGGGAAACTGAGATACGTTAATTTCACACGGTCGGCAAACACCGCAAACAGCATAGCAGCCACCAGGGAAAGACGGGCCTGCGTTTGAACTAAAAAGGCTCTGCTCTACTGTATCGTTACTCGGTGTAGTGAACTTACAGGTGTTTAGATGAAATCAGACGCGTTTCAACATGGTCCAGTAGGCTGCTTGACAAATGGCGCAAATGCGTCTGTGGGTGTGAGACAAATAGCAACTGTTGACGCAATTGGTACTAAAGGGTAAGTGCTGTGTAGGATAAGTAAGTAATAGGGACTTTTTAATTTTGAGGTTAAGCGTGCAGTGAGAAAGTGTTCTCTTCTTCATACAGGTGTTTTCTGTAGAGATGGGTCTTTAGTCTGTGGTGGACGATTTTAAGTGTTGGAATCTGGAAACATGAATCTGATTACCATCTGTCCATAGTGATTAGGCATGCCACAAAATTTGCAAATGGTGGTTCAAACAGACAGAAAATGACATTTTCTTTTCCAACAATCTATTCCTTCTCCAGGCAGTGAAAAAAAAATAACTATGAAAAATGTAACCACAGACGGGAAAGATTCATCTTCTGTAGGGTTTTCCGTGTAATGTCTTATATGCAAAAATGAGCATCTGCAACTAAGTGACACGGACTGCCAGACAACAGCAGCTTTTGTCCCCTGGGGGTTTCGGATGGGCATAACTCTTCTGAGTTTGCCAGCTTGCAGGTGGGGTTTTCCGGTCCGGTGCTCCAGAATCCCGAGAAAACACAATTCATGCCCATGCTTTTCATTAAGTTGGGCTTATACTACTCACAAAAAGTTTCGCTACAGTGTCCAGTGATAAGAACAAATTGCCGAGAAGCATTACGGCTGACCGCCTGACCGGAGCTGCGGAACCTCAGCAGCGCTGAGACAAGGGCTTCCAGTGCAGGGCTCTGTGCGAAGGCAGTCGTGTGGAGCTAATGGGGTTGCGGGCTCGATTCCCACAGGGGGCACAGCTGACATGCTTGAGGAAGGAATCAGAAACTGACACTGCTTCTGTAAATATACCCAAATGGAAAACCTATGTGCTCCATAAACCACCCGGGATAGCATTATCAATTTTAATAGCATTTAGACGTATCATTGTTGTGTGAGACACAGTGTTGGCCATCACAAGACCTTGCCCCTACCCTGCCCGCGGACAGCTGCAGGGTCTACGTCTGCTGGGCTTGAATGGTGAAATAATTAGCACATGTTCTCTCTTGATCCCCTGTATCCTAATAATTCATTCAATTATGTTATTAAAGGTTCAGGGTAAAGAATTAAAAATGAAAACCGAACCCCTGATATTTAGAACATGACCTTATGTCTTTTCCACTGGAAGCTTCCTCATTTTACAGTAGGAGCCAGTGTGTGGTGGTATGACAGTGTCAGTGGTGTTATTTTGAATCAGAGACGTGGAAAATGTACTGAAAGGGCACATTCCTGTTCTTTCAGTGGAAAACACTCGCCCGAGCGATGCTGACACACATGCCAACAGGCATAATAAGCTGAGCCTGAGCCGTTTGGGTCTGATCGCTACGTAATCAGGCCGTAATTCTTTGCTCTTAGCGTGACGTGCGGTTTTTCATGGTGTCGTTAAAATGGGCGAGCAGTAATTTAAAAGGCGTTTTACTTCCTTATTTCTCCTTGGGGTGGAGAACGGGGGAATCCTCCGCCCCCCAAAGTAAAATGCAATCCGTTCTCCTGGCACCGAGATTACTCTTGCACGGGTTCGAGGAGACAGCCGTGATTGTAAAACCAAAGCCGGCGGGGTCATAGAATCTGAAATACTACACGTGGGGCGGGGAGTTAAAGTCAAACAGGTTTAAACTAACTCCTGGGTGCCGGAGCAGGTTTGGGGTGTAAGAGGTGCCAGCTCTGCCTGCTGAGGAGCGCTGAAATACATTTTAACAGCGAGCGCTAACCCTCTCCGGGGGTGGTGGGGGGGGGGGGGGGGAGCGGAGGCCAGGCGCTCGGAGAGCGGCGTGGGGGAACAGATTGGCCCCGCTGGTGCGGTGTGAAGGAGCTGAAGTGTGTGCGGTCTCCAGATAGGCTGCCGGTCTGATCCCGAGCCGCTGCCATCCAAGCGCAGTGCACACACTTTTTACTCCCTGAGAGGCCATGGCTATCACTTCAGCTTCTCCTTATTTTAGGTAGCTCCTGAGCTCAATGTCTGAGAACAGCGAAAATTACGTTCTACTCTACTCTCAAAACCCAGTGTCTCTTTTTAAAATACATTTTTTAAAATGACCATGCTCAAAACATAGAAAGCTGGCTTTTAATTACATTACATTACATTACAGGCATTTGGCAGACGCTCTTATCCAGAGCGACGTACAACAAAGTGTATAACCATAACCAGGAACAAGTGTGTCGAAGACCCTAGAGCGAAGTAGCGGTCCAAGTGCAGGGAACAACCGCACAGTTCAACTTGGACCCTGGTGGTTAAACTGATGAACACTAACACAAACGAGAACAGCAACAACGCAGTCTATGCAAAAATACAAGCAGTAGTTAAGACGAGTGCATTAACTATGTCACCTACGAAACAGCTACCTAGTTACAACCCTAAGCTTACAGTCAATTTAGAGATTACAGGGAGGTAATTAATAATTAAATATTAATTAAAATTAAAGTTAACTGGGGATGTGACATTTTGGGCGTTTTGGGGCGATTGCTCGCACCCCTGACCTTCCGGATGGAGGGCCGGTGCTACGGCCGCCGAGCCGTTGAGTCGACCTGCCGAATCTCGGCGGATCGCAAGGCGAACGCGTCCGCGAGCCTGGAGCCCGCGGCTGTGCTGTCAGACGGCGAGCGAGCGTCAGAAGCTGTCACGGCAGCGACGCGATGAGAGGCCCACCTGACAGGAGGTGTCACGGGCGTTTTGACGCGAACTGGCACTTCGGAACAAACACGGCGGCCCACCGGGGGGGGAGGGGGGGTGACCAAATGAGCCGCGCTCCGTGCTCCGTGCTCTGTGCCACCGCGCTGTGCGCATCGCCCTTTTACACCCGCGTCTGGATGCGGCGGGCGCGGTCCGGCAGCCATGACGTTTCTGACACGATCCGCGGGGGCGGAGTGTCGAGTGACACCGATGAGCAGACAGCGGCTTCTGAGTTCTCCCCACACTCCTGGGACGTCGGCCAGCGTCGTTTCAGGCTCCTCCCCCAAGGCCATGAAACTATTAATTACACGCGTGCTATAATATATCAAAAGGCAACATGGGTGCAGCGGCACAGTTATGTAGATATTTGAGGTACTGAGAATTTTATGTTATTATTATTATGTTACTTAATTTATGTTATTGTTTATTGAATTTCTTTTAAGGTACAACTGCAAAAACACCAAGCCATACCCTTCCCAGTTTGTTAACATCATGACCATGTGTCTACGGTAACAAAGTGACCTTATTTTTGCAAGACATCTCATTCAAACTATCCTTTACTACTAATGTACTGTGTAGGGTGACCATATATTGCATATGCATTTGCATAAAGTGGGCTTTATAAACATAATACTAGGCTATTTTCTTGTTTATATGTGGTCTATGGAACAAGCAAAACCTAACCTGGCATTTTTAAGCATTTAGAAAATCGTACCTGAATTGATTTTTTTCTGTCTCAAAAAGAAAAAAAAAATATCAGGGAAATAAGAGAACGCCTGGTCAGCCTAGTATTGCACAGCTAAAGATTAGGCCCTGTATGTTTTACCATGACAACAGTCAATGCTACGCTGCGCTAACCGCTATGTTCTGCAGAACGCCGTGAGACCTTGCGATTCCTGCAGCTCCTCCAGAAGCGCGTGATGGTGAGGGTGCAATGCCGTAATGGGGGGAGAAGAGACTTTCACGCCGTCGAAAAACGACAAGTTAATGAACTCCCTTCCATATGGTACTCACAGGGCAAGCTGGTTAGTTACGCAACTACCACCTGGCATGTCAAAACTGGGAGACAGCGATGGGGGCGGGCCGGATCTCTGACACTCCGCACGCTGATAACCGTCATTTAAATTTAAGTGGAGGGAGGCGTAGCTCAGCAAACAAAGCCAGCGGTACGGCAACGGGAAGGGGGGGTGGGGGTGGGGGGTGGGGGGCGGGGGGGAGTGCGGGGTGGAGGGGGGCTGGCGGAGGCAGCCGTGTATAGGAGCCGCTTTGTCGGACCGGTTAAGATTCAAACGCAACAAATAAGGTCGGAAATGTCAGAGTCGCGCACGAGCCAAAAACTAATGACATTAAAACGCGGCCTTTTTTCCCTCATTCATAATTAAGCGCATTTCCTGATGAATCTCAAAGTTTCATGAATATTTCAGGGCCTTTGTGCCCTCGCGCCCGCCCCTGTGTGGGGCGCGTGATGACCGGTGTCTCGGCTCCTGCCTCTCAACTCTCCGCAGGGTGATTACACAGCGACGGGACAGATCCTGTTTATTCCACCGGGCTTTGTTGTGCCACACAAAGTCCTGTGTGGATGGAAAGTGGTGAACTCAGATGGCTGGCTCATCTCCTAAGATACATTAAAGCAAGAGGTCTCCCACACACCGCCCCTGCCCTCGCCCCCGCGCCCCCTCTTTAATTTGTTCCAGTAACACATCGCATTGGAATGCCTCAAACAAATGCAACCCCTCTTTCAAATTTCCTGACAACAACCCCCCCCCCCCTCCCCCACCAGCACTCCTCACTCCCTACTTTCCTTCCACAGAGTAAAGTTTCTGAATTATTTTGTTGGGTTTAAGTACTCTGCTGTACTGTCTGAGCCAGAGTGGCAGTTGGGGGGCCTGCTATGTGCGATCACTATCTATCCAGGAAGGAGGGGCATGGGGAGAGGTCAAAGGTCATCAGGCACCTGGTGTGTGTTATAACTGTACTGTACTATTGCTGCTCTTTCCCTATCATAACCCCATTACTGACAGCCTTAGAGCAAATCACAATGCGTGATCTTATTTCAGATGCATTTTATAATGTCACATATTTCACACTTGGATTTTGTTTTACTCATTTAGGAGAATGTAATTGGCAAACGCGACTCCAGGGGGTTACCTTGTTTTAGCTCGGCTTCGCTTGATTGGCTTAATTCAGCATTTCCACGGCAACTTGATTTCGCGTAAGGGCCACTGCAGACCAGTACAAGAGCCCAGATATGTTTCAAGTGCCATTTGTCTGGAGACAGTTCAAAAGAAATTCTGAATTTGCTTAAGTTACTCAGTACAAAAAGTCTTTCTTTTTCATGTAAGAGAAAACAAATGAGTACACCATTTACTTGTGTTACTGATGCATACTACATTGTTTTTATTTATTTATTTTTTTATACAATGTTCCAAAAGAACATTTTTGTCTCCATCACTGGATTACCAACTTTTATGGTATGGTATCTATTTCCAGATGGTTCTCTTTGAGGTACCGGCTGAGACTAAAAGGAGTTGAAAGCAGCTGTCCCGTCGATCTTGAGATTTGAGCAGATAAAACATTTGGTTCCGTACCGATCCGGGAATGCGGGGGTTTCGGGAAAAAGGTGCGTGTCTGAAAAATAAAAAAGAAAGAAAAGAAAGAAGAAAGGCTCAGGCCATCGGCGCTCCGAGCGGCTGCACATGCATTCCATTTACCGCTCGGTCTGCATGGCGGATTCTGCCTCTTTCCCTCGCCGTGTTCCGCACACCCCTGTGCATGAGACTCCGGGCTTGGAGGGGGGCGGGGGACGGGGGACGGGGGGGGATGGGAGAGAGGGCGGGGCTGAAGTGAGCCCCTAAGGGGATGCCCAGTCTTTCACCCTTTTAACGACCCCTGCTTTGTCCGTCCATTAGAAATGCATGACTTAATTTGGCTCCCGAGCATGCCCCTCCCCTCCTCTCCTCTCTCCTCCTTAAAATGCAGCCAGTGGCCTGCATGCTCTGGACAATGTGAGAATTACTGTGAAAAGGCACCTCATTACACCACACACTCCCCACCCCAGGGTGGATTTTTATTTTTTATTTTTTCCACCGTTCACAGTGTATCTGGCAGAGATTTGGCTAAACCAGCAAGGACATCGTGATCCAATTTGAATTGTCAGGTCTTAATTACGAGCACTTACGGATTTGTAATGACAGCCCCATTTCTTAAATGGAGTAATTGTGATCAGGACAGGTAGCAGTAAGAAAAGGGATTATATGAAAAAGATGACCACAAAAGAGAAAATCTTTTTTTTTTTTTTTTTTTTACAAGGGAACCTTTCACTGAAATTCTTAACTTCAGTATTAACACTATATCCATTCAACAGTGTGGCGATAACTTAACGTTATAAATGTTTTAAAGCCTTTAATGTGTCAGAATGACAGACAGATTTGTTCCATGTTCCGCGGCTTCCTAGTCTGTGGAAAAAAAGGGTCAGTTTCAAACACGCCTGTGATCTTGAAAGCTCTGCACTGTTCAGTCTGCACCCCTGGTACTCTGCCAGGACCTGGCCGCTTCTTCTCAGAAATGTAATACAGCAAATTATACATCAGACAAAGAAACGCGTACCAGGCTCCTGGCAAAATAAGCCAGCATTCCTGCAACCCTCTCCAAGCGCAAAACAGACTTCTGCTTTCGGAAAAAAAGAAGTTCAGGGAAAACAGGAGAACAAGATTAAAAGAAGAAGATATTGGTATGATGTGGAGAGGCGGTGGAAAAGGCTAAATTTATTTCCTTTGACAAATAGGAATAAAACGCGGCGAGCATGCTAAAAATAAAGGAGTGGATGCATAATGCATGGCTGTTGGTACGATAAGGAACACACGGTGCAGATTACTGTTGAAAAGTTTAACTCGCAGAGGGCAGACAACACAGCTGGCAGATAAAGTGGGGAAGCTCTCTGGAGTGTAGTTAACTCACAACAAAATGGAAATCAATGGCACATGGACGAATCAAACCACTGTTCCCCTCTGGACTTTGTGGATTTCTGGCAGGCAGGCAGGCAGGCACGCACGCACGCAGGCACACACACACACAAACACACACAACACTCAATCACACACACGCACACAAACACACACACACACACACACACACACACACCCGCACACGCACTCACTCACTCACTCTTTCTCACACACACGCACACACACACACACACACCACAGAAGCTGGGTAGGAAGCAGAGAGATAGACTCCCTCACCTTGTTTTCTTGAGCGTCGCGGGTCAGTGAGGAGATTGTGAGGGAGAGGAGATGACAATCAGACACCGGTAACAACAAGGCCGTGCCAGCCATCCCTCACAGGGTGACATGTCCTCCCCCACGTCCCTCTGGCATGACAAATGAGAGCGACCGGGGTGGGGCGAGGGGGGTGGGCAGCAGTTACCACGGAAATAGACACCCGCTCCGTGGCGTACCGCAATTAACGACTCCAAATATGCATTTGGTAAGCTAGGAAAAGAAATGACTGACGAGCCGAAATTTGAAAACGATCCTCATAGCTGCGCGGAATCTTCCCAGAGAATTCTCAACAAAACACAATGCCCGACCAAAACACTCAAATGAAGGATGAACTAACATGAGGTTAAAAGGTTAATACGTTTCAAATAACTGTGTGGGTGTTATTAGTGCACGATCCTCCTGGATTTTAAAATGGAAAGGAACAGAGAGCACGCAAACGTATAGGGCCGCACACTCTTTATGGTACTTTTCTGAGTGTGAAGAGAGTGGCCTTTTCCTCAGCATGATGCAACGGTGGGCAAGGCGCATTACTGAGCGAACGCTCGGTTGGCGAAGCGAGACCGAGGGGTCACGCATGGCGGGCGGGGGCACCGAGAGTCAGAAACAACCCAAGTTGAAGGTGGTCTTCTGCTTAGCCTTTCGGCAAAAAAGAAAACAGAGAAAAGAAAAGAAAGAAAAACTCCGGACCAACTCCAGACTGAGAAAACAGGTCTCCAATCCTGTTAACAAACAACAAACTTTCAATATTTGGTCAGCTGCTTTAACCTAATATAGGAAACAGTCTGTTGCACGCCTTAAACAGTGTTCAGACCTAATTGGAGTTAGAAGCTTTGGAAACATCCTTGTATATATTTCGGATATAACCATCTGCTTAATATGCTTCTTGTTTGCCTTGGCTGTTTAACATTTGTCGTTTGTTTTGAAAGAATTAAAATTGCGATGCCCTTGAATTTCTGCACGTAAATGCCTATTGCTTTGTGGGTAACCACAAAGTAAAATAATACGGTAAAGTAAAGAATGCCACATTCCAGATTTCCCACAGGGAAAAATAACATTCTGAAGGCAAATGGGGGCAAAGAGAGAAATCGATACTCAAACAGGCACAGAAACATTAGCCAGCGGTCTTAATAATTTAGCCCTACGTAGTGCATAACAACAAAGCCCCAGTGATGAAATTAAGTGACACGCGGGGGTGTTTTTTCTGCATTATGAGCGCGCTTAATGCATGGAGAATCCGATACGCAATCCAGCTCACGCCGTTTCCCTCGTCGTGCCGTCTAACTGGCGAAATGAAAACGAGCTGCGGAGCTTCGCGTCGCGCAGCGCCGAAAAGCACACCGCTATCTAGTAAACTCAACTCAACTGGCGAGAGGATCGCGATGAAAATGTCTGAAAAAACAAACGACGGTGGATGTAAGTTCACCATATGATCTCTCTGCCACTGGCGTCATTATTACATTATTTAACACACTGTTCTGTTTTTAAATTCCGATTCGTCGGCTGCGGTTTCTCCACGCTTCTTTTTTTGTCTTTTTTTTTTTTTTTAACCGCAGTTCCTCAAATCGCACTTCCCCCCGCGATGTCACGACGCTACACGTCCGCTGCCGTGACGACCGAAGCTCACTCGAACTTTAGCGCGCCCCCTCGAGCGGCCCGGTCGCAGGCGGACGCGGGGGGGGGGGAGGTGCGTGCCATGGAGACGCTGGGGGAAACACTGCTTTACTGTGGAGTTTAAATTAGCACAGCGGATACGGCGGGCTGTCTGGCCCTGCTCTCCCGCTGTGCCCTGGAGGAAATGAACACAGGGAAAGAGCAGGTGGAGGGGTGGGGTCCACAGGCACGACAAGCACCATGCTAATGCATTTTATTTACGCAGAACCCTCTCCAGACCCCCCCAAAGCAAAGCAAGAAAACAGTCAACTACAGAGCATACAAAAAACAGCAGTACAGACCGAGACAACAGGGTCATTATATTTGGTACAAGGGAGAAGCCGAGACAACAGGAAACGCACGAGAAGAGAAGGCGGGAAAACAGGGGGCCATGCACAGCTGGAGGGAAGAGGGAATAGATGGGTTTTCTGGAGAGTTCTGAGCAGTGAGAGCGAGTTAGCCTTGAGGATGTGTTCAGCAAGTTCTCTCCAGGGGGGTAGCCAGACCGAAAGCTCGATCGTCAAAGTTGTGTTTCGTGATTTTTGGAATTGCGAGCTTGGGACCAGTGTCCTTGGAATCAAAATGGTGGGGAGACATACCTGGAACAGGTGACTTATGCATGGTGAAGGCAGACTGTTTAGTGCCTTAAAACTGCATCAAGACTTTAAAGCAGACAGTAGAATGTGTGCAGATTTCCAGATGTTCCCACTGAAATATATTTATGCTTAGCCTTTATTATTCATATAATTGAGGTGGTTGCACGTTGTTTGCTTATATTGAATGTTGCTCTGGATGAGAGCATCTACTAAATGAAAATGATGTTTGCAATGTAATGGATGTTTTGTAGTTGAACTGGCATTTATTTGGTGCAGAGACTGTCAAAGTTATTCATGAATTCACCAGACTCACGTAAATATGTGATTAATCAGGGCTATATCTCATAGTAAATTGTGTTAAAAGATAAACTGACTCAACCATAAATTCAATCGACATATTGAAATAGCATTTTGTTCCTTTCTCTTTTTAATCTTTTAGGGACAAAACACATAAAAATGTGTGAGTTTGTGTAGAGTAAATGAATGGATTTATACCGTGGGCCTAATCTCGGGAGGGGAAATGTGAGTCTGGATGTGCTCAACAGAGATCAAGGAAATTATTTTCTCTGAGCTTGGCGGTAGGAACAGCGGGGCCTGACAGACTTTTCAGAGGAATGAGATCTCTCTCCTTTAATGTTTGTGTAGAAACGTTTGTGTGATCACCACTCTCTTCCCGCAAATACATACGTCAGAACTAAGCCTGCCTCCAAATAATCTTTACATAAAGATAACCGGGATGTATTAAACCTAAATCACTCTAAGTCTGGCTCGCGAAGCTTATGAGGCTGTGTTGCCAGCTAAATGATTTACCACGGAAAAAAGGTATTGTAACAAAATAGACAAAAAAAATGCTTATGTGCTTTAGTTTGATCGTGTGTTACTACATTTATCTTACATGGAATGTTTGTTTCTTTGTCCATCAATATGTTATCTATCTTCAGGCATTAAAGATACCTCATATACATTGCAGTTCAAGAAAGCATTAGCTATATAATAAATCAGCAGTACAACCACTATCTCCCATGAATTATATGTATAAAGCATCCACACACACACACACACATATATATATATATGTATATATATATATATATATGCACCAATTAAATAATCTTCATGGTAGCCAGGTTGAGAGAGCTGCCTGGGGGATTTGGTAAGACACAACAGAGCCCCACATTCTTTGCGATAAACCCAAATGGATCTTTAACGAGCACGCAGTCATTTCACGTCCTCACCCTAACGTCTCATCCAAAAAAGACAATGCCTCCTACAGCACAGTGTCCTTTGTCGGCTTTCCAGCATTTCTCACATCATCGCTTCAGACATCAGAGAGGAGAGTGACAGAGCCGCGTCTTTCGTTCGCCGCTTTCATAAATATCCAGATATAGAAAAATGAAAGTAAATAAACAAAACATCCACTGAATCTAAACTTGCCAACAGTTTGCACACGCAACTCAGTCATCTCTCTCTCTCTCTCTCTCTCTGCGTCTCTGAGGTCTGAATAGAGAACTGCGATGAACAATTAGGAGAGAGAGGCTGGAATAAGTTGAAGGCCCAGGGTGACTAATCGCCTCCCAGACACAGCGCATCCGAAGGGTTTTTACTCATTCTCTCTGTACACTGTGATTTCCACTGGTTTTCTCTTTGGCAGAGATTATATCTGTGAATCCAAATCAAACTTGGGACTGGATGCTAAACTCATTATCGATGTGGAAAAAAAGGGAGGGCCCAGAACACTATTTATTTAAAGGGATGAAGAGGGGAAAATGAACTGCAGTTATAATCCATAACTATTTAATGCACATTAAACCCAAAAAATAAACTGTGGTCTGGTTCCCCTAGAGGAGAAAAGACTGGAAAGAAACATGAGCTTTAACTTAAATATCCAGTCAAGCTTTCTAATATATGGGAATTGTAATTTGGAAGGCAGTGTAAGGAAAAATAAACTCATTTTCTTACATCCCAGCACATCTTTTTGAGCGTAGACACGGAACGGTTAAAAGCCTTAATTAAGGTTGGACAGCAGCAAGCTCTCAGTTCTTGTTTGCCAGCGGCACATTGTATTAATGTGCAAATTGTCCGTTATTTAATACTGTACAAAGGGCATAATGGACAGTCATCCATCACAGCAGTGGCAGCAGCGGCTACACCAACAAACATTAAAATCAGGAATGTGCGATGGTCATTTAGAGAGACTGTGGAATCGGTCCTGATTGGCCGGTGCAGTGTCACGCCTTCGACTCGTTAGAGAGTGTTCCCTGTAACATCGTGTGCATCCGTGTCTGTATTTATGTGTTTAAAATGCCAAATGATTTAGTTTTACGAAAAAGTGAGTGAACTTATCACGGCATGTGTGCCAGTGTATGTCTCTATCTTATCTACAAGCGGTGGAATTACATCCTGTCGGGCAAAAACGAACATAATCCCACTCCTTACGTGCGTATGGCACAATGCAGCAAACGTGACAGACAAATGTATTCAGGCAGGGGTGCAATAATCACCTCATTCTGCAGCAAAGAAAATTTAAATTGTCTTTCTGCTAATCAGAGCGCTGGTCTCAATGGGTGGGATTAGCCGAGACACCAAATTAATAACCACAGAGGATTTTTTTTTTTAAAAGAATGCTGCATATTAACACAGTTAGATAAAAGAACAAGCATATTAATGTTTCCCATTTTTGAGTCCAGGCTAACTTTCATTTTAATGCACCATACATGCTGCCTCTCACAAATGCCTAATGTACCTGTGTCATCTGATATTGTAGCAAGAGTAGAACATTTTAATTAGACAAAACAAATGAATTTGTTCTTGTGTGCTGTTTTTGTCTAGAATGTGGTATCAAGAAATAAGTTTTTAAGCCTTGCTAAAAATTTAAAACTCATTTTCTATGGTTTATTTTTTATACAAAAAGAATGTGAACACCTCTTTTTCAGTCCACACATTCTTTCTCACATCTATTTACTATGCTGAAATCTATTAGAAATGTGTTCTACAGCTGTTTTAATTCATCCAGCTATTTTCTTTTTGACTTGAATCAAACAGGGGAAGGTGGTCCGTTGGACGATCTGACACACTGAATCCCAGGGACGGAATAAACATGCATTTACAAGGCCAGCTGGTGAAATAAAGGTCAATTGTATATCATTAGGACAATCTATCTCGAGTGTCGTGTGGGAAACAGAGCTTTTCAGAAGCCTTTCTAATCTGTATGCAGGTCTACCCTCTCTCGCTACAGTCTTAACAGCACACAGCTCCTGATATGCAGATAACCCACAATTAGAAGCGCTTTGCTTACACTTCCCCATTCCGAAAGCGCGAGAAAGCTGAGCGTGTCAAACCCCCAACGACATTTCATTTTACATACGAACGTACAGAGTGAGGTGCAACAAACAGCAAGAAGTCTAGTGTCAAATCAGCTCCAGCAAAGTTAATTCAGCACTACAGAGCTCAGATGAGTTCAGTCTTGATAAAATATGTACTGTTTTTTTCTGTGCATGCACAATAAAAAATATCAAATAAAGTAAAATAAGCTCCATACTGATGAAGCCAGACTCGATATTTGCAACAGAAGACAGGAAGATATAATTACAGATAATTATTAAATAAAAAAAGGTCTAGACAAGGTGCAACTCTTTCATGCAGTTAGCAAGGTAAATGCATACGTCCTATGGGATGACATGCTGAAGTCCTTGTCTGACTGGTTCCAAGACACTAATGTTACAAGACATCACCTTACTTGGCCAGATGTTAGTGTGTCCCCTCTGTAGCCTGATGCACAAACACAAACATTATATATCTGTTCTCAGACAAAACACCATGTCCTTTATGCTAAAAATGACTTCCTCAGTGTACACGGCAGATTCTTAGTCCATAGCCGTACTGGCATTGTGAAGATGGGAAACTGCTGTTTTTAGTTTTCATTAAGTGTACTTTTTTTGATAATCCAGTTTCTCCCTTAGGGATCAATAAATTGCTGTATCTTGTGTGAGGAGAAAACCTTTTCAAGCTTACTTTAAGCTTACTTTATCTACAGAGAAGCATCTACTGTTTATCTCGATTTAAAGAAATCTTGTGCGCCGAATACGACTTCTTTTTTTTTCTTCTAATTCTTAAAACATTTTCAACCACAGCTTCGCTGTGGATATATTATGACCTTGTTGTGTCAACAGATAAAAAGCTCACTTTCATGTATAGTGTAGGATTTGTAATGCTATTTTGACATATGATAGCAAGAAGGCTGATCCCACCAAACTCAGAGATCCCATCCAAGAAATAGTAGAAACTTTGCTGGCAGCGAAGGCACTAGCGAGATATGTAAAGCAAATGTGTCTGGTATGCCAGTTTACATAAACTGGATGTATACAGTGCTGGATCACTATTAAGCAATAAGACATGTGGTTATTAGCCTATCACACTGTTCTGCTGATGGGCTGCCTTGCCTAGGTAAGCTGTGTAGCTACTGTTTACTATCCTATATGGAAATAAAATAAAGCCAATTGCAGTATGGTAATTATTGCTATAACGCAAGCACATAGCAGCCGAGCAAAGCGTTGTAAAACTGCGTCTGTGAGTGATTTCGGTTTCGGGTTGGGATTGGTTTTCAAATATGGTCGTACCAGGTGGGTTTGGTTGGGGCGGGTCTCAAGATCTTGGGTATGGCCGAGTTCAGGCTTCAGTTTCATGCCCATGCAAACCTCCAATCTAGACTCAGCTTCTCAAATCTGATCTCTATAATGCTGGGCTCCTATTTCAGGTCATGATTCAAGTCAACTGAACCACTTACCTTCCTTGGTTGAACTAACCTGAATCACAAAGCAGTAGCAGTAGGAGTAGCAGCAGCAGCAGTAGTAGTATCAATAGTAGTGGTAGCAATAGCAATAGTAGTACTATTGCTACTACTACTACTAGTAGTAGTAGTAACAGTAGTAATAGTATTAGCAGTAGTAGCAGCAGTAGTAGTAGCAGCAGCAGTAGTAGTAGTAGTAGTAGTAGTGATAGCAGTAGCATTAGGAGGTGGGTATTTGATAGCGACACCAGCCCTGGTCTTACTAACATATTTCTTAATTCTGCAGGCATCCTGGCATGGCTGTCATATAGGGTGCAGGTGCTGGAGCGGATCTCAGACCGCAGGTGAGGTGCGCCTCTTCTCCCTCCACCGCGTCCCCTCCCGTTCCCTCAAGGCCTTGAGGGCCGCAGCTCTTAGCGGTTAGCGGCGCACCGGTCCGCACGCACAGGTACGTACCTCCACAGGGCTCTGAGCCGATCCCCATTGGGATCTGTGGGCTGCACAGCCGGGTGCAGCCCCATGAGCTGATCCCTGTTCTCTCGGGAGGCGGATGTAGCAACCGTAGCCTTGCTAGGAGGAGTCCTTTTTACACAGCGGTTAGGTTTATTTTTTTATCAAAACCCCCTGAAGAACATTCTCTAGGACTGAAACCACTGTGGATACATTTGCTGTGATTTAGAACTAAGCAGGAGATGCCGCTCAGAATTGGATTCTCATCGATTGGTTAACTGTTGTAGTCAGCTGTGCATTCTGTCCAGCACCAGAGGGACGGAATGCAGTGTTATTGCGACTGCTTGAAAGGTTTCACCTTAAATTTGGCAACTGCTGAGCTCAAAATGAAAAAAAAAGTAGATAATTGCCACAAGGTTATTAAAAGTTTATTTTTGTTGTTTTTAAGTCAGGAAGTACAAAATGAAATGCAACGAGGAGAAACAAATGTAAAATCAAATATATATGTATACGTTCAATGAATGACTTGCTGAAATTCCAACGAGAGGTCGATCGCATTTGTGTGTTGATTGAATCTGTTAACTTGTGTGGTTTTGGTTAAGCCACTGAAGGCATTTCCAGTGAGTTCCTCCCTTCTCAAATCCACTGAAGAGGAGAATGGAAGGGTAGCCAGAGGAAAATGGGTTGCAGAAACCAGCCACTATGAGAGAGATTAGTTTGTTTCGGACAAAAACTAATTTAACATCATCAAGTAAGCGTGGAAATCTGTTTCACACCTTTGATGATTGCAGCCAGCATGAAATGTGGTTTTGTGTTTTATTAAATCATGGTAAATTGGTTTGACCAATTCAATTTCCTTTCAGAAAGGCAATTGAAGGTATAATGGGTATTCATGGCAAGCCTAAGGTTTACCCTGTGTCTTTTTACTGTTTTTCTTTTTCTTCTTCTTATTTCTCAGCCTCATAATGGCTTCCTTGGGTTTCACTGGTACAGCTCTGGTCCTCATGTTAACAAACACTAATAACAGACTCCATAGGGAATCAAAGCCCATTATCAAGACTAGATACTGAATGCTCTGTTATACCTGCACCAAGGATGCAACTGAGCACCCTTGAGTAATTAGAAATACCTGTGACGTCATTTGTCTCAAATATTATGGTGCCCCAAAATGAGGATACAATGTGTAAAAAAAAGTTCTGTAATTTCTACTTGGTGAAACCAAAATGTATAACAACACGCATCGCTTTTGTACATTGCTTTGGATAAAAGCATCTGCTAAATAAATGTCATGTAATGTTAAGAAAACAAACAGTATTAAGTACAGAGTACAGAGCTAAATCAAGAAAAATAAATATGTCTTCGTTCCAAACATTATGAAGCTCACTGTATATATATATATATATATATATATAACATATTTAACAGATATTATATATTAGATACAATCTCTGTTTTATATATGAAATCAAATATATATGATCTGTCACACTCAGGACCAAACGCTCACTGCTCACTGTGTGTTTTGGCTGGGAGAGAAATGAGCGCATTGCGTGATGTACAGTGACAATATCTCATCTCTCTCTGGAATGGGCTCAGCTCCAACAGTCGATCCTTTCTTCTCTTCTGTTCTTTCTCGTCTCTTTCTCTTGTCCGTCCTTCAATTCATTACCGAAGCGAGACGGCTAGTACGCCCCGAAGCTGTGCATCTGAATGACCGGCTGGATCGGAGGATAGCGGAGAGAGTCAGGAAACGGGAAAGCTGACCCAGTGCCCTGCTTTTCACCGACAATGATACAACCAGCCATTGTGATAATTAACTACGCCATGTTCCATAACAGTACAGTCTTTCTCTTATAACAGGAGGTGGGGGGGGGGGCACATTTAATTAGCCTGGGAGAGCTGGGTCTCATTCTGGATGAGATAATGCCAGGGTGAAAAGAACAAGGACCTCTTCAACGGCCAATTACAGGCAAGGTTATGATTGAGCCAATAGGAGGACACAAATTAATGTTGAAGATGGAACTCCACATATTGACAGATATAATGGGCACTGGGGAACGGGCGATCTTGTTCAAATTACGCCTTTGCGCTTGCTAAACATGCGCTACGTTTCGGTAATGCGTTTTTCTTTTGTCCTCGTTGTCAGGAATGACCCAGCTCACGATGTTGAGCCTCCGCGGTCATGTGGGCAAAGTTTTCATTTGATGGCTGCGAACAAAAGACAGATCTGGAGAGGGTCTTTTGTCGATCATACGTAGGATGTCTTTATTCTTATGTTTATTTTCAACTTGCTCACGTAACGGGTTTCAGATTTTAAATACAAATATACAATGCAATGCATGTTATGGGAAATAAATACTCAAAACTAAGAATATTATTGAATATACACTTGATATTTAGATGTCAAGTTTAAACTGTTATTATGAATGAATTAAACATGTTTATTTAGGGTATGGTGAATGAGCTCAGCGTTGCATAAGTGTTGCATTTGTGTGCATTACAAGAAAAAGACTGCCACACACAAGCAATCAACTAGCCAAAAAAAAAAAAAAAAACATTTTTAATGGGAAAATTGGCATTGTGCCATTTTATGTTTATTGAATGAAATGTATCTTAATTGTATTTATTTATTTATTTTTACGCAAGATGATTTATTGTAGCATAAGACCAACAGCAAGGATTAATGATTTAATTCCATTGTTTAATATGTCTGCGGGTACTTATGATTCAGCAGGATAATAATTAGGACTTTGTTCAGCTCCTCATAGATGAACCGAGTTGAACTGTTGCATTTACTGTATTAGCATATTACTGGAAGGATGTAAAAGTTAGTGGAACCACCTGCTTACCTTGCAATAAAACAGAGTTACAATTAACCAATATGCAATTATAAGGATTCGAACGGTATTTGCTTAAAGTGCGATGCCACAGCGGGGTTCTAGATCAATTCCTGGCAGCGGATTGGATCAGAGCCCTCAGCTGGGCTGTTCCTTCAGGTTTCTGGGACAGTTTGTGTTCTTTTTCAGCATTACTCAGCAAGCGGTGATTCAGAGACTTAATTTCCATTAACCGCTTAAATTAGATTTGGCACAAAAAAAAGAGAGAAGAGAAGAGAAGCCATGGGGCTTGGATAAGACTGGCCCCTTCTCTCGGCAAAATGAACTGCCCATGATATTAACCGCTCCACAGGTCTGGATTTATCTGATCACCCAATGCAGATGTAAAGCTCCTCTTTTTTTTCTAAAGGAAATGTATGTCTTGCTGTTCCCTTCTGGTGTGGATGAGGGTGTTTATGCTGATTGTGGAGACGGGACTGTTTGCTCAGAGAAATGAGTACTCGCAGGGAGATTCTTAAGCTCAGAAAGTAGTGCGATTGCAGAATCTGAAATGAATGAATGAATTATTTATTTATTGCCTAATGAAAACTGCAATGCACAGCGATACACAAAATAGATAAAAACAGGCCATACGATTGATTTTAGGCTTCTCCCTCAAAAAAATAAAAAATAGAGTACTTGAGTAATCACCAGGACAAAGCAGCTTGTCACTGTGAGAGAAACTCATAAAACGTCCCACACGTAGTTGAGGCCTTGCGACCGATCCATCTTCCCAGGTAGGTCAAAGGTCACTGGGTGCTAACCTTATGGTTGTTTTACACTTCATTTAGATAATGACATCATTCATTTCCTCATCTCCAGGCAGCCTTGGAAGTCAAAGAGCAGCATGCCTGACAGAAGTAGGCAGTAGTAATTAGAGACTCAGTGACAGCACTGTCTACATTACAGGCATTTGGCAGACGCTCTTATCCAGAGCGACGTACAACATTACGTGTCTACATTATTATCATTATTTTAAATCTTTTTAAATTATCATGAGGCTATGCGAGATTAGATATCATTCACTGCTCCGCCTGTTGATCATTTTCTTCCAGAACAAGACCACAAGACTACTTTTTGCTGAAATGACATTGGAATAATTTAACATGACAGTTCAGTTGACATGCCGTATTCCACAGAGAACTTACTGCATACTATTCCATAACTTGGACGAGCTAGACTTGCTGATAATGTCTGTTCAGGATACTAGAGATCACCCTATCAGTGGTAAATGAGAGTGATGAGCTTATTTGCAGTATAATACAAAAATGTTTTACATGCCTTTGGATGATTTGTAAGTGGTCATGAACTTCACAAGTGGAGACTTAATACCGTTTGGTACTGTTTTTAACTTCGACTTATGTTGTTATTATCGGAGGAAGAATATACTTTTGTAAAACAACATGTTTTTGTCCAGCAATTTATACTTGACTTATGGTTGATAGATTAAGGCCTAGCAACCTTTCACTAAACTTTGAGACTTTGAGCTTTGAAGAGTATTTAGACTTTTTAAAAACATCAACTACATTTCATTTTGGAAATCACTGAATTTCTTAAAATACTGTTATGAAATTAAATGTATTTATTTAATGAGGAAATGTCACTGAGATTAAGAAATGGAGTGCTGTACTGTCATGTTTCAGCACACACATAGGTAATTTACATTTTGAAGCTCAAGTCATTTAGGGTGCATTTCCCCAGATGCAATTGGGCCTAAATCACAGGTTTAGGGGGTTTCTCTGATGCTTAGCAACAGAAAAACTTTATTAGTTTTTCAGAAGAGATCTTAATATCTCAGTAATAAATCCTGTGGGTTCTCCATCTCTCCTGAGTTTATTTTTTTTTTGTCTCTGAAGACATTAACAGAATAAACATCTGAAATATAATTGCAGTGCAATTAATTTATTCAAATCAAAGCAACACAACATTTAAGATCAGAGTGCATAAAAACGCAAGGAAAATCAGGATGAAAGCAATTTAAGTGTGGGAATGGGGATCTTAGCTTCGGTGACATGGATTTTACATCACAGCTGGGTATTTAGCAATTCAGGTTAAACACTTTGCTTAACCAGAGTATGAAACCTGATCTTTGTATTGTTTTTTTTTTGTATTTTAATTCATTTGAGCCCTTGGGCACAACAACACTTCTCACGTCAAGCTTCTGAAAGTCGATTTTGTTTTATGGTCATGGTACATCACAACTTTACAGTGAAGGATGAAAGCTAAATATCTTCACATTTAGCCTCCACATTGACCATGGCTGGCCCTCGTGGCCCTAAACAATAATGTTGTTGTGGCCCCGAAAATACTCAAACATAAATCACAACTACTGTACCGCTTAACAGCTGAATGACTTCTGTTAGTAACGGGAGTTATGTTTGCTGGTGAATACTGTACAATTAAAATGTGCTCCAAAAAAAATAAAATAAAATAAAAGACTCAAATTATGTGATCCACGGATGGTTGTGGCAACTGCATGGTGGTTATGCATGTGGCTGGGTCTGAAGCGATGGGTGAAAGCTAAATACTTTCACATTTAGCCTCCCCAAATAACAGCCCTGGGAGTAGATATATTGTACAGAGAAGTGTGGAGTATTAGGCGATGGGAGTAATCACAGGTTATCCGCTGAAGTTGTTTCAGAGGTGTCTTTATGATCACCTTGACGGCTCTTAAAATGTGATGACAGACTTCTGGAAGTGTTGGGGGTGGAGGGGTGAGCCAAAATTACCGCTAAGCCCACGGATACGGGACGGAATATAAAGGTGAACTGAGACCGTGAGGAAATGGAAGGAAGGCTGGCTGCCAGGCATACAGTAATATTCATACGTACTCTTGGCGATGGGAGAGAAGGTTATTACTACAGATGCAGCATTGTAACAGTTCAGTTTAAATTAAGACCATACCCTGGATTCACTCCACATTTGTCCTCAGCTTTGGCCTGAATTCAATTAGAATGTCTTTGACGCTAAAGCGAAAGTTTATTCTCTTCGTCTTCACAATCACAGTGGGTCCAGCCATCACCAAAATGAACGGTTAATTTTGTTTGGGTTTGACTGCATTTAAAAAAAAACAAAAAAAAAACAACTTCATACCGTAAGTCAAAGTTAAGGGAAAATGTTGATATAATCAAAGCAAAAGTGACTACAGGGGACACGATTATCAAGCACATGTGAGCTGCAACACATGTTAGCACTTAGCCCAAAATGCTGCTGAGCAGTACAAGGTGTTAGACCGCACTGCAGGGCTGGAAGCCGAGCGCCACCAGGGTGCATGGCTGAGGCTGGAACTCATTTGCGCTAAAGACGCTCTCTTTGTAGACCTCTTCAGTCCTCCTTAATGGGCCGGGTGGGGGAGGAGGAAGTTCCCCGCCCCCTCCCCCCCCCCCCCCCTTGGGAAGGATGCAGTTAAAGGGGTGAAATGCCCGCAGACGCACAGGTGGGGTCTGTGCGCCTGCAGCTGCCATAATTTAAACCGGTTCACGGGGCCAATGGGGGGGGGAGATAATGAGCGGCCGTCCAATAGCATCGCAGCAGCGGATCAATGCTGCGGTCAATCTCCTGTGACGAATAGAAGGCTCCGCGCTTAGCCTCTCAGGCAGAATGGCAGTGCCGCTGCGGAGGGGGTTGAAGTGAAAACCTGCACGATGGCGCGGGGGGGTCACTTGGAGGCGAGGTCACAGTGGAGTGGGCCGGGTGCACACAGGGGGTTGAAATTGGGCTGTCTTATGCTCTGCAACACACTGTCTGCCCAGAAATTGCGCTGTTATTGGGGAAATAGCAATGCTGCAAGGAATTCTTTTGTAAAAAGAAAATATATAAAGTCTAGTTTTTACGCATTGATTTATTTATTTTTGTACTTTTTGGAATACAGACTCCAATTTCATTCCCTTTAATTAAGTGACCAATTCTATGTAAAAAAAAAGAGGGTTCCAGCTGACTCCATGCAGAAGAGAAAGCAGGAAATGATTCATACTTGAGCTTTGAGAGGAATATTTTTGGCTTCCTCTGAAAATTAGTACAATTATTTGACATTTTGTCCAGTGGTAGTCAAGGAAATGTTGCCCTGAAGAAAAAAAAGAAGATATTTAGACAATGGCACCAAATGCATCACAGCAGGGAACATAAAACAGGGGTGACATTCACAATGCTACTCTCCTAGCAGAAAAATAAAAAAAACTTCATCAATCATGGTAGCATTCGGTCCGACGGAGAACTGGAGTAATCTTGGCCATGCTTACTGGTGGAGAGAACACACGCACCTGGGTTGGGTTAACTAATCAGCCCAGGTGCTTGAACGTGTGCTCCTCTCCGCAGTTTGGGGCCGAGACCGGGAGTACACACACAGGCACTTTGAGTTTTTTGTTTGTCTGAGCACAAGAAGGAAAGAAACTGCTGGCGAAATCTGGTCAGCTATGAGTGGCGAGCGGAAAGGCTGCCGCTCAGTTTTTGCTTTCTCTTGTCTTTGTTGTTTCATTTTGATGTTTCAGTTTATTGTTTTTGCCCGGAACCCGTGCGGGGGAAGGGTGAAGGTGTTTATTTGATTTTGCGTTGGTGTGGGTGCACTCTCTCTTTCTCTCTCTCTCTCTCTCTCCCTCTCCCCCTCTCCCTCTCTGCCTCTCCATGCGGCAAAAAGAAGGTCCACACCCAGAACTGCCGCATCTCCCTCCCGGGGGTGTCACACTGGCGTGTGACATACCAACAGAATGGCACCTCTGACTAGCTGCTACTTCCTGCCCACTTCTGGCTCGTACCCACAGGCAGCCCAGAGCCGTTGCCAGAAAGACTCCATTTACTGTTGGGTTTACTCCATTGGTTGATACCCTCATGCTCTGATTGGTGGAGTTTATGTTTGTTTTGTGCTGGTACGATGACATCATGACTCTCTTTCCTATTTTAATATGTTACATTTCTGCATCACAGATAGACGGATATATTGAAGGTGCATTTTCTCACCTCATCGGACCTTTACCAATCTCATTTTCTGTTTTCATCAAACCTAATCTCTCCAGGGTATCTTTTGTGTGTGCTCATTTCGGTATATGTACAAATGTACACTTATTACTATGGACCGATAATCTGCATGAAGCAGGAATAAGGTATATATTGTGGTACCAGCGATTGTAATCTTGAGAAGGTTGATCTTGAGAAACCTTCATATCCCACCATCGCATGAAGGCATTTTCAGGCTAGGTATGCGCTGTTTGTTTTTTTCATTAGGAATCCCGTGTCAGTCACGGTTTGTCATATTGGTGTCTCACCCCAATTCCAGAGAGTTCGCTGGCTCTTATACTACTGCTTATTCTCCTATTGCTGCTTGGCTCCTTAGGAGGATTTTGATGTGAATCTGTAAGAATGCTGGCTGTACGGCCACTAAGCCCCTGCCACCCCCCCCCCCCCCAGTCCTGTAGGTTTCACTCCAGGTTTCATGCCAACCCTAACAAAGCAGACCTCATTCAACAGCTCGATATATAGTTAAGCTGCTACTTAGTAGAATCAATGCAAATTATGGTTTGAAATGAAAAGCTACAGGAAGGTACATCTCCAGGAACAGGGTTGGGAACCGCTGCTTTATGATGTCATGAAGAGTGGCCAGTCAGAGAGGGCTTCAGGGAGGAACGCAGCTTTGAGAGTTCCCCTCGGATCTTTCCCCTGTTCCACCACAAAGGCGTCCGTTAAGAACAATTCAAAAAGACAGACGGCCAGACGAAGCGCCTTGCTAGGCTCAAGTGTGACCGCCTTCGCCATTAGAGGCATTCCAGCACCCCAGTAAGAAAGGAGGGAGATATGAAAAGCCAGAAAAAAATAAATGACACCACCACCCCCCCCCGCCCATTACTCACTCACTCTGGGCAGCAGCTGCATTCCAAAGGGACAGCTGTCTCCTCAGCTGTGCCGTTTGTATGTCTGAAAACGCACACTGCTAAAAAGACCCCATTTAAAACACAACGGAAGTTTCTGGTCCGATCTTGCCCAAGGGCCTTGGCGTCTGTCTTGTGCGGACAAAGGAGTCGTTTCCTTTATTTTTGATTACTTTTTAGTACTATTTCTGTTTATTGCCATAGCAACTGAATGTAGCCTGCATATGTCACGAAATGAACATTGTACATAAGCAAACGGAACATTTATGAATTCTAAGAAATAGAGTACACTCATTTAGTAGCCATCTCTTATCGTGAGTGGCCTGAAACATAAGAGAACATACGCGTATTTGCTCGAGTTACATGATCAACAGTGCCAGACCTGGCTATGGACATTCCCAGACGGGCAGGCGTGCAACGTCACTAAAGCATTAACGTAAGTTAGCTATGCTAACCAGCTAACTAAATACAGACTGTCCTCCGCACTACTCTTGCTCATTTTACAATGGCACGTACTGTATATAGAAAGGTAGAAATGTTGATGGTAAGTTACAGAAGCTCAGCTCGTCCTTGGTCTAGAACAAAGCAGAAGCGGACACTAGCTCCAAAATTAGCATTTTATTTGGAGGGTTGGGATCAGAGATGTGTCACTTGTATTCTGGTACATAATATTATCCACAAACCTTCTGACAAAAAACAAAACTTTCCAGTCTTAAAGCTGTTATTAGCAACATTGGTGTCATAACACCCCCCTTTTTTGGTACAAATTGAAACAGTTGTGCTGATTAGATTTTTTTTTCACATTTTATTTTTTTTATACAAAAGACTCTTACCTTCTACTCTTTATATGTCACCCGGTTTTGCAATGTCTTTTTTGTAAATAAATTTTGGAAATACCTTTTTTTATAGTGAAAAGATAAAAACATGCAAAAAACCTTTAACCTGTAGTCCAAATTATACATTTACAAGTTCTGAACTTTTTGCACATTGTAGACTACGTTGAAAACGATGAAGAAAGAAAAAAAAAAAACATTATGTACACGCAATTTCTTTACAGTGAAGTGAAAATCAAAGTTTCAGAGGGTGACTTAAGCAAAAAAAGTGGACATGGATTAGAACAAAATACATGTTTGTGTAAAATACTATACCACTTCAGAAAAACAAAACTTATTCCTCTACAAAATTATGAAGTATGACTCCCTTTGCAACCAGCTGCATAAGTTTCAATTTTTTAGTGAAAAACAAAAACTATCTAAAAGTCTAGCGAACTGTACATTGCTGTTTTCAGATGTTTCATCCCGTCCAAGCTAACAAATATTCCTTCATTTTTTTAATTTTTTTTTTGTAATTTAAATAATTGTTTTCAACAAACAGCAGTATGGTGTAACCAAAAAAAAGCATGTAGAAGCATACTGTAGTTTTAACATACTCTCTTTAAGTTTTGAGATCACTCCAAACGTCAGTACCATTAAAGCCTTGAACATAAAACTAATCATTCAGATCCAAAGTTGTACAAAAAGGCACATAAACTCCCAGTGCTTCTGTACTGTGAAATTCAAGTGTAACTGAGCGCCCTAAATATCGACCGTCCAGACAAGAGTCACTTCTCCCGATGTGCCCCTTCGACCACAAACCGGACAGGAGAGGCCGCGTCGGAGGCCTCTGACACGCGGGTGCGCGAGCAGACCGCTTTCAGCCTCTTTTTCAAATTTCCTTTTTTTAAAAAATATTCCCATCGCCGTCATCGGATCTCTCTCTCCGGGAGCATCATTTTTTATATCTTCTTTTTTTTTGTCGTTGTTGTTGTGTTCTTTCTCGTCGTTCCCCCCCGCAAAAAAACGAAGCCACTTCTTTTCCTCTCTCTCTCTTTTTCTCTTTTTTCTTCTTTCCTTTTTTTAAATTTTTCTTTTTTTTTAATTTAGTCGTCGCTGCCGCCGTACATGTCTGCCAGCTTCTTGAAGCGCGGGCCCCAGTCGTTGAGGTAATCGTAGTCCTGGTCGCCGCCGCTGCTGGACGAGTTGAGCGAGCTGAGGGAGCCGGCGGTGGAGCCGCTGCCCTCGTAGTCGAACACCAGCAGCGAGTCGTAGGGCGGGGCCGTGGGGTCGTTGTCCGCCGCCTTGAGTCCCTGCGAAGGAAGGAAGAATAGAGAAAAAAACGCAAGGATTAAGGTCACTCCGCTCAGAGATACAGTCTGGCGCCTGAGGAGAGAGTCTCTGTCATTATCAATGCTGCATATCCCCCCCTTCACATGTGAGCAAACACATTTCAGTGTGTTTTTTCAAAATAACCTTTGATTTCTGAGTAAGGGACCATGATATTAAAGCATAAATCTGTCACTGCAGGATAGCTGGTTGGCTGAAATTATTATTATTATTATTTGTTTGGGCCATACGTTACGGATTCCCCAATCCCAGCCTGTAAAATCCTCAAAACAGTCAAATACCCGAGGCTTGGCCAGCAACTGACACCATGTGCCCGTATGCGATCACAGATCCCGAGTACAAATGAACACTCCCAGGAGCACGGGGCGCAGATCAAAGCTGCGATTGGACACGGCCGCGCGCGATCGTGCGATAGCCCCTCCCCCTCCTCCCTTGGAGAGAAACCCGTGCGAGCGGTCTGCCGGGTTATGGGATATGAGGTTTGGGCGATTGTGTAGCGGTTGCTGCTCGGATAGCAGCTGCAGAAGCCCATACATCACGCATAATTGCATGAGACAGACAGTAAAATGGAGAAACAGTTCCCCCCGCACCGCTGTTACTCTCCAAACGTGACATTTATTGGCCGATCGCAAGGACGGCGTTTCCAGCGCGCACGGCGTCTCCTTTCGTGATTGCGCAATAAAACACCGCATTCGCAAACAGCGGCCTGCGCGACGCGCGCTTCTCCTGATCGTTTGGTTTTTTTGCGTTCGCCAAGCTGCGAACGCACCTGGGTCGAACAGCAGGGCGCTCACGTTTACACAGGAAGTGGAGGAAAAGCGGATTCCCTCCACCTCTCGGTGATGGCAACATGTAGTTTCCCAAGCCCCAAAATGGGTGGAGCTGATCCTACATTACCAGCGATTCGCTAATTTCAACCAATCACAGACCAGGTGGCTGACAGCACTATGCACTGTAGCTGTACCCAGTGTGGCACACATTACATTACATCATTCACCGGCACCTGGAAAACAGTGAGAACTAAAAAAAAAAAAAAAAGATAAAAGCTATATTTACGATCAGACACGAAATGCAGACCACCCGAAATAAGCACAATAAACCGAAACTCTTACTAACACCTCAGGCATTTAACGGAATTCGCACATCAGAATAATGTGACCCTGGCAAAAATAGTTTCCGTTGATTGCCGCTGATTCTCCTAGCGGCAGATGTAGGCTAGCCGCTGCCAGCGTCTGAAGAAGAGGCCAGCTCCATTTATAGCGGCTGAGGGTGAGAGCGGGCCGCACCTGGCGCACATAACAAAGACAGCTTTAATATAGTCTCCTCGCCACCGCCGCCGCCGCCGAGGAGGGGCGAAATACAATCAGGCGGAACAACAGGCCAATTTGCGCTGCTGTTCCGGAGCATGAATATGTTTTAATTCCTCCGTTCTCTGATTAGATGTGGCGGTTACATAACCGTTCCCCTCCGCTCTTTAAAAAAAAAAAACGTAATAAGAACCAGCGCATTAAAGGAGAAGCCCTTCTCAGTTTTTTTGAATTTATTTTACGCTCGGTTACCTCCCGTTAAAACGTTCGCTTGGAGTAATTTCGTCCGCAGCGAGAGGGATTGCCGTCGCTACCGGAAACCGTCGCTGCTCTCGCCGCTGCTGTCTCTTAAATTACCTTAAAGTCCACCGATGAGCCTGACCATCACCAAGGCTTGTCTCAGATTTCCATAATATAGCATCACAAACATGAAGTGTGTGAGGAGAGCTGGGTACCTGCTCCTCGGAAAATAAACGGGAATCAGACGTATTCCACTGACGTAGAGAGGGGGGATTTTACCGAGCTCTGAGAAAGGCCAGGCTGATCTTGTTTGTTTTGTCAAAGCTGTCACTGAGTAAAGAGGCAACGGAGATTTTGCACTTATTTGTCTATCTGTTGACCCAGAACTGTAAGTGACCCCGTCTCCTCCCGTTTGGTGGGGGGTCGCGACGGCGCACTGGCTTGTCTTGGGTACAAGTGTGGGAGCGGGGGGTGGTTGGGACTGTCCCTAGTGGCTTGGCCTTGTCCTTTTTCAGGAAAAAAGGAAAAAAGAAAAAAAAAACACATTTTCCTTGACTAACCCGCCACAATTCAGAGCCTGAGTTCTGTAGCGGATTTGAGGCCTTTTTCAATTAAGTGGCAAAGCTGGGATCTACAGTAAGACGGTTGAGGGTGGGGGTGGGGGTGGGGGGGGGGGTGAGGGGGGGCGATTCCACAGCGGGTCGCGTGTCCTAGGGGCGGAGCAGCAGCTGGATAAAGCTCCTTACGCTAAGGCCCGAGAACTTGCGACTCACAAGAGCACCGCACCTCCGCTTTCAGTAACCGCACGTCCCGAAGAGAGACGAGGGTGAGGGTGAGGGTGAGGGTCAGGCACTGCGACTGCGTAGTCACCCAGAATGCACCGAGAAAGCTGTGTAAATACTAAGACTCTTTCGAGCCCTCTCCTACTCCCGTCATTTCATACTGCAGCTTTTCTTCAGCAGGAGCAGAAATCCATTCTGGCTCTAGCTGTTGTTCGAGACTTCCATAGAAAATATTAAAATGCACCACTCAAAACCACAGAGGGAGCCCAGCATGCCTCGGTTCCACAGAAGAAGGAAAAAAAAAAACAATAGAAGGGCCCAGATGTTCTGAGAACTGTCAGACGTCAGACTGCTGTTTCGCAGCCAGGAAACCGACCATCTTGCCTGCTGGAGCTGGTGAAAAATGCATGATGAATCTACTCCCTTACCGTTTGTCGTTAATCTTTTATGGCCGGGGTAAAAGCAGAGATAATTTGTGCATTAGGATCGATCGATCAAAAGTATATTTGTTTCAGCAGAATGTACTCTTACGCTGGCCTCTCCGCAAAGCGCTGGAAGCAATACGGCTTCCAGAGGGACTGTGAAAGGAATCTCAGTTCAGCGGTAGGAGGAAAAACAAAACAACAAAGAAAAAAAAAAAAGAAAGGAAAGAAAGTGATTCCCTGGTCTGCGCAAGACTAACTCCGGGGGAACGTTGTAAAGAAAACGCGCAAGTGGAGATCAGGTTAAGATCAGGGATAATTTGGTTTTCCCAATGAGGCCGAGTAAGTAATTCATTAAGCAGTTTAATTTATCTGTCATCCTCGCTAACCTCATTTATGCAGAGTCCAACACGACTCTAATTAAGACATTAAATTCCCCAGTCTAAGGAAATACACCGTAATAAGGACTGGAACCGCGCAGAGTACCTGTTACCCAAGGTTTGCGTGGAGGCGGGTCGGACAGTAAAATAAATAAATTTTAAAAATCTCAGAGATCTTTCACCATCGTCACGTCTCAGCGTAATTTAATTACAGCATTTATTGCCATTCTTTATTTTAATTAATTCCACCGATAAGTTTTTGGGAATTTCAGAGCGACCTGCATTCCGCCGACCGCGGAGGGTTCCGGAAGCCGTTCTGGCGCATGGCCGTGCGGCGCGGCGGTCTTTACCTCGTTGATGAACTCGCCGATGTCGCCCGGGTGGGGCGCGGCCGACCGGACGGGGTACTGGGGCTCGGGGTGGATGGGCCTCTCGTCCAGCCGCCGGATCCCCACGGGCTTGATGGCGTCCGGCTCCACGGTGTCCGGCTGCTGGAGCTGGCTCAGGTCGTAATCCTGGAGGGAGGGGGAGATGGGGACTGATGAAATCCAGGGTGCCCCGACTCCAGGGCCTGGAGGACCAGTGTGTACCCGGCGTTTTGTTCCAGGGGATTATTCTGCTTTACTGCTGAAAATTTCCGTCCCGCAGTGCTGGTTCTCTCTTATGTATCGGACCGCAGTAAAAGTGTCTTCACCAGGGATACAGGCGCATTCTTCAGTTGTGACTCATCATTTTATTTTATTTTTTTTAAGTCAAACTGGGCCAAAGCAGGCTGCATGTTTGGGTGGGGAGCAGAAAGGGGGTGGGTGGGGGGTTTGGTGTGCAAACAGACAGAGCAAATCACAGGCTGCTGTGAACATTCTCACTATATTGGCCATACATACAGTTCAGATGTCTTAGATGAAGTGTGTGTGAGGAAAGCAACTTGGAGGACCACAGTAAATCATTTTCACCAAGGACATGTACAGTGACATTGTTAAATTGACTGAAATCTTATCTACCTTAAGTTTTCAAAAACATGGGTAGCCTTAAACTTTTAGCCTGTAGTATAAGTAAAATAGGCACTAAAGTTGCAAGAAATAGGGCAAAGAAGAAGGAGTCGGGCATAGATGTGTGGAGCCAAGTAAACATATTTGTGGCAAGGTTATTCCCAGCAAGAAATTGCAAAGAAGCTTTAGATATCCAGGTGCACTGTTCAGTACATACTCAAAAGGATCCAACTGATAGTCTTTTTGTGTTATTGTAGGTAGAAATAATAAAAAGGTTATTCAATAAATGCACATATATTAACTGAATTCTTCTCTACCTACAGTTAAAAAAACAAAAGTGGCCTAATACTTTTGGCCTGTACTGTGTAAAGATGTGTGTGTGTGTGTGTGTTTGTATCTGTTTTGAACCCTGAGCAATAATACGGGGAAAGTGCTTAACAAATGAACGCTATTATTATTACTGTTATTTCATGAGTTTCGTAGGAAAGGCCTCGTAAGAGAGGCTTGTGGGACAGACTGGCACGACTTTATCCTTTATTTATGGAAGTCCTGTTCCGGCAGTTTATCAAGGGTATCTGGGGCTGTGCAGAGAACAGATGCATATTGATCGAGCGAGCGGGCAGTTTTTCACCCGCCGGCACCCCTTTGATAGGTCTGGAACACTTGTCAAGACGTTGCCTGTACCTCCTCCGGTTAATTAAATAGAGCCTAGCCTCAGACTCCTCGCATCTCAGAAGTTAAACAGATTTACGCTTTTGGCAGATATAATATTTCATTTAGGCACTCAGACGGATTAACAGTCAGTTTAAACACCAAAAGCTACCCCTCACAAGCTAGCTTCCCCCCCCCCCCCTTCAAAATAGCTTCCACCTGAAGCTAACAAAGCATGTATTACAATTTTGTACCCTCGAATTTGTGAGCTACAAGCTCACAAATTATTTGTTATTTGTAACAGCAGGCCAACAACTTTTGTAGACGGTGCACACTGCAAATCTTTCTGGTTTTTTTTTCAGTGGATTTAGAGCTAAACATACAGAGCAGTGCTTTACTGTTGCGGTGGTAACCTTCGTCAGAGTGTTTTTTTTTTAAAACTCAAGGCTTTGACTAATTCTCAGCCCACCGAGTGGTTTTGAGAAGTCGGGATTGGCTGGACCGTGAACAGCTGAAGCACGTTTCCCTAATGAATGTCACCGCCTCGGACAAACATCGGTTGAAGGTTGCAATTAAAAAGGCAAACAAACAAAAATAGGAGCTCTGTGGAATTCCCTTCCTAGCAGGTGCCGGTTGGAACCAGTACAAAACACAAACACCAGCGGTCAACTCTTTGTGTGCATGCAACTGATCCAAACCTGAACATGTATTTTTTTTGTGTGGGTCGTTATATTTTATAATTATATTTAAATAATGGTTCCCCCCCGGATAATGTGTGACCTCATTAAGTGGTCCGTTTGTGGTGTGGAATCCATTGGCCGAAAGGGCTCTCCACATCACGCCCACTGAAAAATCCAGATGTTGGGAGACCGCGTTGTGCAGTCTGTATGGCGGCCGACTCTCAACGACTCCCACATACGAATTCCCCCCATTTGGCCAGGGGTTTGACTCCCTACCCGGACATTTTCTGTACTGTGACCCCATCTCTATCCGTAACCCTCTCTGCTTTCTCTGTATGACTATATAATGATGGCAGGCTGTGCTCTCCTTAAAACAAAAAAAAAACCTAATGCCTGTTATAAGAAAGCAGTTTGGAACACGGCAAGTGCCGGTTGTCCAAAATGAGAGGTCATTTCCTAAATAAATGGAGAGGTCATTTCCTTAAGGATCATAAATCTCCTGTGCTTGCCACGCGCTTGATAAATGTCTGTCACCGGCTTCTCTCGACTCGATTAGTTTTTTTAAACGCCCCCGCTTTCTGACAGAGCCCCCCCCCCTCGCCCCCCTGCTCCCGACGAACGAGCAATAACCTACCGCAGCCCTGACACCCCCATTACCCCGAGGAGGAGCCGCACCAGCGCGGCGCCTCGATCTCGCCCGTCTTTATGTTCCCCTCAGCGCCCGGACCAATCAGGACGTCATCAGCCCACGGGCCGTTTGGGTGCGCCGTGGCGACCGCGCGGAGGGCCGTTTGACCCCCCCCGGTTGTCAGAGAGAGCCCGTTCGCGATATCGCTGGGCTGCGCGGGGGGGTGGTAACGACGGAGGCGGGGTTTTGGGGACGCGGCGGCGGGGGCGAACGGGTACCTGGTCCTCCTCTCCGCCTCCCTCCTCGTCGTACTTGAGGATGTTGTCACGCACGTCGTCCTCGGGGTCGATGAGCAGCTGCTTGGCCTGTCGCTCCTTATCCCTCCGCTTCATCCACACCACGAACAGCAGCACCAGGACTGGGGGGGAGGGAGGGAGGGAGGGAAGGGTAAATGGAGGGGGGGGTGGAGCGAGGGAAGAGTGAACGAGAGGGGGTGAAAAAAGAGCGCGTGAGAAAAAGAGCGAGGATTGAGGACGGAAGAGAGAGAATGACGGAGGAGGGTGATAGAGAGGGAAAGAAAAAGAGGGAGGGGAGGAAGTGAGCAAGGGAGAGAAATGATTGATAGGAATGAATAAGAGAAAATGACAGGGGGGGAGATTTATGCAAGTCAGAGAGAGGGGAAGGAAAGAGAGAACATGGCGAGAGAGAGAGAACAGGAAATTTAATTAAACACATTTTTACTATTTGTATTTTTTTCTATCTCATGATCCAGAGCTTAAAGTCAGACCCAGGCATGATGTCTTATTATTTGCGGAACCCATCAGAATTTCTTTTGGGGTACAGTTCATCTCAGATCCACACAAGTATGGTAATGTGTTAAGGGCCTATGCTGGGCTAAGTGCGCTGTGGTGATGTATTTTGAGGACCTCAGGGGATGATGGCAGAGCAGGTGGCGATGATGGGCTCGGGAGGTGATGATGCGTCAGCGGGGCGCGTGATGGCGCCTGGCCACCTCCCCGCGTAGGATGCGCTCGACATCGGCAGGTTTCCCGTTGTGATGATGGCAACCTCACGCATAGCCGCTTCTCAGGACAGCCAGTCGGTAGAGATGGGCATAATCACGCCCAGGAGAGTCAGGCTCAAGAGATAACACCTGAGAGAGAGGGGAGAGGAGAGAGGGGAGAGAGAAGAGAGAGAGAGAGAGAAGAGAGAGAGAGGGAGAGGAGATCAGAGGAGGGAGAGAGAGACGAGGGAGAGAGAAATTGATAGAAAGATGGAGAGTTTATTTACTAGGTTTATTTATATTTCACATTGATTTTATCTTTTGTCTGATTTTTGATCAGATTTTTTTAACTACCAAAACAAAACAACCCCCCCCCACCCCCCCCCCAAAAAAATAAAAAATAAACAGTGGAGCCCAGGGTGAGCCCGGAAACGTGAAGTCCAATCCGATCCTGCCCGTGTGAAGGTCAGTGGCCAAAATGCTTTATAGGCTGCGAGCAACACTTTTGTAATTGGACCCTGAGCTTAACAGGGAGCCGCAGAAATGACTTAAGGACAGCGGTGATATGTGGGGAAGCTCTCGGGCCGCTGTGTTCTGATCTAATTGAGGCTGCTGTGATGTAGAGTCTGGCGACCCGACGCACAAGAAGCCCGGGCAGTTCAGACGCGACGAGCCCAAGCACTCACCGCAAATTTCCACCCGCTCACCTCAACGTTGCCATCGTTACCGCGCAGGTGACGGTGTAATAATAACAATAATAATGTCATGCGTGAAATAAGCTGTCATCTACGTTTGCTTTTTCCTGTTTCTTACCGTCTACCTAGCGCTGCCCGCCGCATGCTGGCTCTTATCCTAACACGCTCTCGCACCATCACCCGGGCTCAGGTCATTTGCAGTCTATTCATACTGTCTACTCTACTCTTCTGCTTTTTCCAGCCAATTAGTGCTACATCTGCTGTAGCACACGCTTTACCCATAATGCACTACATGAACAACTCCATAATGATTCCTCTGCAGCCATAAGTATATTAAATTTAACTGACTGATTGATTCGCTTTGATTAAAACACAGCTAAAACCCCACAGCTATCTCCTGGTAAGCCCTGTACACACGCACACGCACACGCACACACACACACATGTGCACGCACACACATACACACACACGCACGCACACACATACACACACACGCATACACACACATGCACGCACACACATACACACGCACATTTTGCTCTTGACGTGGTTTGTGCACACATGGGCAGTGGTGACTTCCACCAGTCATCCCTGTTCAGAGCAACTGTGAGTATTATTTCAGTTTGTCTGCTTAAATGTGTGCCGTTTGCGTGTCTGCACAATGCTTCAAATGCACTAAAACAACAAGTCGCTCAAGGGTTAAAGACAACAAAAATAATTATTGTTATAATTAATAACATAAGTTATTACTGTATAAATAACGAAATAACGATATTGAGTGTGGTGTAAGATCTGTTATTAGCACTAGAGTAAAATCGTGTAAAAAAACAAAAGCGTGCTGGTGTGCAACAGACCTGTACTTTTGTTTCATGTTTGCTGTTTCTATAAGCCATTGGTTTGTAATCATCAAAAGGCATTCATGACATGTCTCAAGAAAGCAGTGAAGAAATTCAGAAGTAACTGACAAAATCAATGTGCAAAAGTGCTTATCTGTTAAAGGATCATAGAATAATAATAGCGCATAGGCCGGTAAAGAGGTAATCTGATTATCCTTGGAGAAGTGCACACATTTGAATTCATACCTGAAAATCGCATCGTCATGCTTTTCTCCAGCAATATTTTAGTAGGGATTTAGGTTTCAAGCTTATAAATCTCCTTATAGTTCTTAATAAAGCGGCTTAAAGTAAAGTGGCATGAAATATCCACCCACCCCTTTCTCAAAATCCATGCAGATGTCACCCAGTCAAAATATTTATTCTCTTTGGTTTACAGCAGTTTACCAACAGTGACACGTCAGGTCTTTAAGAAATTCATCACTGAATAGTCTTCGCAAAAAGAAGAAAAATATATAGTCTGATTTATTTCGCTTTCCAGAAGCTCTCTTCCAGGTTCAGGCGGAGGCTACCGTTTTTAATGCGCCATACCTGTCACAACTTCAGCGCTGAAAACTTACAGAAACAATTCAGGTGAGGCAACTTCCTCTGGGGGTGGCTTCACAAACCCTGAAATGGGTGGATCTGTTATGAATTGACAGCGACTGGCTGACATGCATGAACCACAGCTTTCTGTAATCTGACTCAACTGATTAACTAATCGTGGTCTTCACACCAGTATATTGATAAACAGAATCAGGTCTCTTAGCTCTGGGCTAAGACAAAATCTTGCGCCTACATGGGCTCTTTTTGGATAAGACTGGACGCCCCTGGGGTACAGGGTATCTAGTACTGTGCCAGGCCTGGACTTGAACACCCCGGGGGTCTCTGATTGCACCACAGCTGGTCACTGTTATGTATTAACAGTGACTGGCTAGCATGAACTCACTACAGCATTTCCTTCTTGAGACCGAAGCTGAGTGGTGAACAGCAGCCAGGGACCACCAGAACATTCCAGCTCCTCCTGCTGTGGGCTTCATCAAATAAAATTTTGCAGAAAACTGTCACAAGGATGCTTTACCAAGTGGCAGAAAAACAGCAAAAAGAGAGCAAGAACAAGATCCGAGCAAAAATCGAGCAAAAACCAGGAGTGAACACACAAAAAGCGAGCACATGAGGTAAAAAAAAAAAAAAAAAAAAAAATCCTCCCAGTGGGGAGAAGAACCCTCAGAGGAGAGAAAAAACTCTCAGATGGAAATAAATCTCTGGAGGAACCAGAGGGGGAGCCCACCCTCCACTGGCTGGCCATGAAGCCATGCTCTCCCATTGGTAAAAAAAAAAAAAAAAAAACTCCCATAAAAATAGACAATGAGGAGAACAGCCCATTCAGCCCATTTAGGATCATCATTTGTTACCCTCAGCCTGGAGCAGGGGTGTCCCATCTTATCTGAAAAGAGCCAATGTGGGCGCAGGTTGTTATTTTAGCCCTGTGCTACGACACCTGACTCAACTAATTAACTAATCGTGGTCTTCAGTCAGGACCCTGATATGGAGAATCAGATGTCTTAGTCGTGGACTGAAACACAAACCTGCACCCTTTTCAGATAAGACTGGACCCTCCCGAGGCTCTAATTCCATAATCTCAGCCGTAGACAGCATCTCTACCGCCTCTGTGAAGGCATGTTACACTTAACACGATTAGGTTCCTGGAATCTGATTGGTTGTGCACCGCTTTATATAGTGTTTTGTTATTGGTCAGTTGCAGTGTTGGGCTGAATCGGTGCCTCCAGTCAGAGCTCCTCCTACATGAGATTGTGGTCTGTCAGAAGTTACTGACCATGGGGCTTTTGACCTTTGCACAATGTCTGCACTCGGGGAGCGTTATCTCACAGAGTGTCAGACTGGTCAGACTCAAAGTACTGTACGTTTACGAGACTGACAAGGGAGGCTGCTGCTTTTAATACATGACCTAGCCCGCAGTCCTGCGCTCTGGAAACTCTTCATTCTCCTGGCGATATAACCCCCCCCACCCCCAACCCCCCAACCCCCCCAGAAAATGCACGGTATGGGGCGCAGAGAATCCCTACGTACCGCTCAGCCGGGTGATGGTCCAGTTCTTGCGGATGTCGGGGGGCCGGAGGGCCAGCTCAAAGGCGAAGGGCCCCGCGTTAGGGTTGAGGTCGTGGTCGACGGCGGTGATGTTGATGGCGTTGGGCTCGGGCTTCTCGCACACTTCCACGTCCGGGGGGAAGACGTGCGGGGCGTTGTCGTTGAGGTCCAGCAGGACGATCTGCAGAGTGCCCGTCCCGCTCGCTGGAGGGACGCCTGTAAAAGGGGAGGGGCCAAGTCACATGACCAGATGAGCCCCTCTGCTGCAGAGAGCTCCAAGCAAACTTGCAAACAGCTGACAAATCACCATCAAAACTTTTAAGTCTGCTGTTCCACTAATGAAATAGGAATCAACATTTATCTGTCCTCAGCTTCGACTTAACAATTAAACACTGATGCGGATATTTGCTTTGATTCACAAACAAGACTGTTTGGCGAGATCAGCAATCAACCAAATTAAATTTACACACACACACACACGAGCACAGAAGCAAATAACTGCGCGCCGTTGTTTGCTTTACGTGATTTGAAGTCGGGGCTGATTTGCTTCGTTTCATTTTTAAAGCAGAGAACGTTCAAAAGAAACGTCTCCGCATCGCGACTGCTCCCAATAACTGCGGGAGCAGAGCTCGGCGTGCGTTAAAGGCGAGCGCCTGTGCGAAAACAGGCCGCTCAGTTGAGCGATCAGAGGGACGCGATGTATCTAATCACAATCTGACGAGCCCATCTCGAGGGCGGGGGGGCGGGATGAATCCAGAGGCATCTGCCTCCGCGGCGCGGCTACACGGAGAGAATACTAAAGCCACTTCAGACGCAGCAGGAGGGGTCTGGGCCGAGCCTCTGTGCATTCATCCCCGCGACCGCGGCTCAAAGGACCCAGTCATCCACTGCGCGCCGATTAGCCAGGGCGGCTGGCTACGCTAAAGCTGGCGTGCGTCGCGCATGTAAACATGCATGGGACCTGTAACAAGCCCGAGTGCCACAGATATAAAAAAGCAACCCCGTCGCTTGTTATTACGATTAACATGGCTATAACTCTATCGCTATAGCAAGCTTATGATTGGAATACGATAACATGAATTGAACTGCCACTACATTTTGCCACTACATTTTTGTACATTGTGTTTATCATTAAGACACTACCCCTGTATTACAACTACCAGTAAGGTACTACCCCTTTATTATGACTAACATTATAAGGCTACCACTATATTAAGACTACCATTAAAGTACTATCATGATATTACCATTAAGATGCTACCACTATATTATGACTATTATTAACTAACACTATATTAAGCCAGGGTTTCATATTGGTATCCAAATTTATCAATTCATAAAGCTGTAAATATATATATATGCACTCAAGGCACTTTGCATAGAGTGCCAAAGCGTAATCTGAGAATCATGCGACATTGCGGTTACCAGTAATGCACATTAACTTGTATACCAGACTACCGCTTAATTTGCAGTTTAACCACTGTATCATATTACCCCTCAAATGACACATCACGCCGTACACCAGACTATTAACTATAACATATCTTTTTTTCTCCCCATTAGCGACCGTTAGACAATCTACACGGTGAACGGATGCCCTCCAAGTCCCTTCTGGGATTTGAAACTAAAACCATTTGATTCCCTGCGACAGAAATGCAAACAGGAGGCGGTTTTGTGTAATTCAGAGGGTGCAGTATCCAAGCTGACTGCTGCTGTTTTACCCCCGAGCAAGGAACTTCACGTGAGCTGCTTCAGTTAAATATCCAGCTGTGTGAATCGTATGTGGCGTGTGGTTTGTATGTAGTGAGTGAGCATGGGCAAGGATATGTGTTAAATTTGAAGGTATATGCGCACGCAAGCACAACAGGTCAGACACGCACCGTTGTCTGTAGCCAGGAAAGTGGCGTTGTAGTAGTTGTTTTTCACGTATGGCGACTCCCTGTCCAGCATGGCGATGGTGGATATCTGCCCGTTGGCGGGGTCGATTCTGAGCCAGTTCGCTGGATCGGACAGTTTGGAGTATCTGAAAAACGAAAGACAAAAGGCAAAAATATGAGATTTTCCTGAGGAGATTAAAAAAAACATGTAGCTTTGCCATTGAAGATAGACTTCAAAAATGAAAAATAAAGATGTTCAGACAGATGTAAGGCAGAATTAAGCGGGCTCAGTGGACCCTAACTGAGGGGCGGGGCTTTACCGTATGGTCTGAGTCATGAAGCGGTCCGGGTCCTGGGCGGTGAAGGTGTTCAGCACCGACTCGGCCGGCTGGCCTTCCTCTATCTTCATCATCTTTGGGTTGGGCTCGAAGTACGGGCTCTCGTTGACGTCGATGACCTTGATGGAGACAGTGGCGGTGGACTGGCGGGGAAGGTGGATGCCCCTGGCCAGGGACGCCTCGTTCTCCGCCACCACGGTGAGCACGAAGGTCCTGCTGGTCTCGTAGTCAATCGGCTGACGAGGGGCAAGAGAACGGAGGGGTGATGTGGGGTGATGTCTGATTGGTCGATGAGGAGAGATCGACTCCCATTCACAGCAGAACCTCGGAGGCATTTGCACACACACACATACATACAGACACACACACACACACACATACAGATACATGCGCATACACATGCACACACGCGTGCACACACACACACACACACACACACACACACATACAGATACATGCGCATACATGCACAGACAGACAGACAGACACACGCGCACACACATGCAGAAAGACAGATGAGATAAGGTTCTTTTAGGGTGCTTCCTCACCTTGACGACGGTGACGAGGCCCTCGTTAGTGGTGGGGTCGGTGGGGATGGAGAAGCGGCCCGTGGGGTCGCCGCCGGTGATCTTGTACACGGCGTTCCAGGCCGGCGTGTTGGGCTGGTCCTTGTCCGTCACGGCGAGGTTGGCCACGGTCACGCCCACCTTGTTCTCGGGCACTTGCCCCGTGAACTGCGCAGGGAAACACACAGTCAGGACTAGCGGCTAGCTTCTCTCGCGTCCGCCCATCGAAAGATCGGTCGAGGGGCCGCGAGGTCTTCGCGCGCATCGACGGCTCTTTGAAAGTGCCAGGGCCGCACTCTGCTGTGCTTGGAGGGCTGAAGCACCGTCCTTCAGTCGAGTGGGAGGGAGCTGAACGAGACTGAACCACAAGCAGGCAGGCGAGCAGGCTACAGAACGCTCTGTTTGACCTGCTGCTGACCCCTTAGGCCTCTTGAGCTCCACTTCAGGCAGAATGCGCAGTAAATAAGCACAGCTGTTCTCAGAATGTACACAATGTGTGTGTGTGTTTTTTTTATTATTATTATCAGTCCCACTAGCAGGTCTGCTATTCTGCAGCGTTTCCTTACTGAGGCTTTGACTTTCCTCTGTGGAACAACCGCTGACAACAAATGATGTACAATGAATTATATCCTCCAGAAAAAAGGTATCGGCGGATTCACTGGTGGCTGTGCGCATCTCTCCGGCTCTTTGAAGTGACAGGATCGCGCTCAAATGTGGGGACGGGAGCGCCACAGCAGCCTGTGATCCCGTCTTCAAGAGTTCCGCACCGAGCAGCTCCGCAAAGCCTCCGAAGGTACGCGGATTTATCTTTCGTTTGTTTCGCGCGCGAACGAATAAGTCAAAATACAGTAAACAAACAAACAAAACAAAACCAGACAAAACAAAAGAACAACAACAACAAACAAACAAAAACAAAAAAAGCCCCGAAGTTTACTCACGGTGTCGGCGGTGAACTCCGGAGGGTTGTCGTTGATGTCTGTGACTTTGATGACGGCCGTCGCCGTGTTGGACAGCCCGTACATCGGGTTCCCCTCCATGTCGGTGGCCTGAATTATTAAGGTGTACTGTGGCACTTTCTGAAAAGCGGGGTCAGAGATAGCAGAAGAGAGGGAGAGAGAGAGAGAGAGGCGGAGAGACAGATAGGTTTGTATATTAACCGGGTTTATTCACAGCGTCCTGTGCTGACATTATCTTTGACCCTCGTCTGGTTTCTGTTGATGTCTTCATAACAAGTCTTTGACTTCCCGACCCCCCTCTCATCTGTCTCTGAGTCATAAGTATTTCACAACGCAGCGGTGTCGGACACAATATACTGTATTTATTTTAGTCACACCTTATACGAGAGAGAGAGAGAGACCGAGAGAGAACAGTGAGAAAACAATGAGAAAACAATGCGCAATCAGGGGACACAGGTGAAAATTAATAACCCTTAAAATGAATAATACGGCCATCTTGTGGAGGATTAGGCCTCATTTCTCTTCGCTGTTTTAATTGCGGACCTGTTTACCTGGGGCCTTTAAAACACATGCAAATAAATAGGTAAATTTCCTCATTAATTTACATTATGAGCAGAGGTGATAGGAGGAGACAACGAGGGAATTCTGGGCTTCTTGTTTGTTTAATAACCCAGGGCCTTCTGAGAGACGCTGCATTTACTGACCCATCCCTTCCAGCAACAAACTCTTAAGCTACCAGTTGCTATGGAATTAAGAACAAGGAAAATTATTATGAGTTTTTTTTATTTATTTTTCACGTGACAGCCTTTCACCACAGGTTTCCACCTACAACGCACAGCCTGAGGCGAAACATATTGAACGGAAGCTTACCCAATATCACATCCCCTGAACATTTGTTCATTATTAATATAATTTATTTATTTATGTTTTTTTTCTTCCTTTTTTTCTATTCTGCAAGCAAGGAAAGCCAATTAAATGATGCGCTTTGACGTCTTAGCAGCACAAATGCAACATTCAGGGGTTCAATCAAGCACATGTGTTTTTTAAGCGTACGTAAATGGAAGTGTGCGGGTCATTCGCCAAAGTCACCTGATCACATTAATCAGGAAGAGTCGACCCCGGCTCACTGGCTTTGAAACAGATTGCAAACGGAGGCGCAGAATAACCGCTCGTTTGCTTTATTTGCTATTTAAAAATAAACATATAAATAAATAAATGAAATAAGCGCCGTTCAAATTAACTGCAAAAAGGGCCATCTTGATCCGGCACAAATATAAATAGAAGGACTGTAAATGAACAGTGGAAAGCATGTGGACCTGGCTCATTACCACCGAAAGCTACCCTCAGTGATTACACAATTACCGCAAAGGTCTGGCTTCTGTACCGAGGAAGTTACAGGATAATTGGAATTATAATTCATTCACTCTCCCCATATCTGTTATCTCACTGCACTACATGATTAGCCTTCCTTAAAGATAACCCTATATAGTAATAGTAGCAGCAGTGGTAGTGGAGGTGATATTATTATTATTATTATTAGTATTATTATTAGTAGTATTATTATTATTAGTAGTAGTAGTAGTAGTAGTAGTAGTAGTAAAGCTCCTGACCACCTGGATGAATATCCAGGTTTCCCCATAGCTCCTGCGAATGCCTGTTTAATTTGGCTTATATTCCACTGGCGAATAGCTGCAGGCTTTTACCTCTCGGTCCAGCCCTGCTGCCACGGTGATGATGCCTCCTGTCTGGTTGTTAATGGTGAACATGTTGGAGGCGGGGCTGTCGGGATTCTGGGACAGGATCTTGTAACGCAGCATCCCGTTGGCCGTCTTGGGGTCGTCCTTGTCCATCGACGTGACCGTCATCACGAAGGTCCCTGCGCAATGCGACACAATACAATACGACTCAATTCATCCTCCAGGGGGAACTTTCATTTGGGCATGGGAAAGAGAGTCTACTGCACAATTACGACACAAAGAGTTCAATATGAGCGACCACATTCGCTTTCAAAATGGATATTATTACGATACAGTTCCTTGGAGTGATACATTATTTTTATGCACTGAGCATATTCAATCATTTCTAATCGTGAACTTGTTGAGACGGAGCAAGATGAATCACGTATTTATCCTACGGACCACAGCTAGGTTCAAAGCTCTTTGTCATTTGAAACTGATTTTCCGGGGATATTCAGTCTCACATACTACATTGTCCTTAAAGTTGAGTTCTTCTTCAAATCTAGCACTTACTTTATATTAATCACCGTAGCCACCAAACTCACAGACCCTTATTACAGGGCGCGCAAGCATTAAAAACGGTAAGGCTTGCTCCAGGCAGTCACACGTAATGAAATAGAGTCCGGAACATCCGTTCAAAGGAAACTGGCATGAGATGAAGCGCGAAGCATTATTCAGACGGCGGCTGGTGAGACCGATTGGGGGGCGCAGCGGTTCCCCTTACCGGGCTTGGACCCCTCGGGCACCGTCCCGTTCCAGATCTGGTGGATGAACTCGGGCCGGTTGTCGTTCATGTCGATGACGTTGATCACGATGTCGATGGGGTTCTCCACCTGGTTGCCGTTCAGGTCGACCGCGTGGGCCCTCAACTGTGTGGGGGGCGAGGGAGGGCGGCGGGGGGGGTTAGAAGAACGGTACCGAAAAAATGACCCTTGTGCATTTTCCCAGCAGTGCAATGCAAGGTGTGGGGTTGTGAACAGGGGGTTGTGGGCAGGTGTTATGGCTATTTCCAATTCACGCTTTTGCAGCAAAGGAATGTAAAAAAAAAAAAAACCATCTATCTCTTCCATGCCTTTCCCGGGTTCTTCAAAGAACAGTTCTGAGAGCAATATTCTATTCTATTCTATTCCTCTCCACACTGCAACAATCCTTCGATTTACTCACTCACACCCCCCCCCCCCCTTCCCACCTCCCATCACCCCCAAGGTCTATGCTCAACAAAAAACTCTGGCTCTGACTTTTGCCCATCGTTAGCACAACATGCATTGTGTAGGATCCCATAAAATAAAAGCACATTGCTTAGCATATGATCAAATCTCATTTAATAAAACAAGTATGAACGTGTCATGCCCATGTCTAGCCATCAGTTTTTTTTTCAAGCTCTCCTTTTTTTTCTTCTTCTTGCTCTCTCTCTCCCTTTCTCACAGTGGGGTAGAAGCAGGCAGGGCAGGCACACACTGGTCACAGCCACGGCTGTCCCGGCCCTCATTTTACACATTGGGGAGCTCACGCTCGGACTACAAAGGCCTAGCCGGAGGAATGCGGTACACGGCTGGGAGAGGATTACTGCTCACTGCGGGGGGGGGGTGTGGGGGACTGGAGGTAACAGAAAATGAACAATCAAACGTGGGCCCATGGCCCGGACTCATATCTCTGGCCCTCCAACACCGCACCCCCCCGCCCCCCCACCACCACTCCCCTCCACATTCCACGTACCGCATCCCGTCTCCTGCGTGGATCAAGAGGGACTGGTGTGCCCCTGAGAAAGATTATGGTGGGGGGGGGGTTTGGCTCTTACGTGAAAGTTGGATATCTGCTCCCGATCCAGAGGCTTGGTCACGGACACTTCTCCCGAAATTGGATTAATGATGAAGATCCCGGTGGGGGGCTGGTCGGCCCCGGGGCCGGTGACGCTGTAGCGGAGCGAGCGGCTTTTATCGTGGTCGGACCGGATCTGAGAGAGACGGATCACAGAGGAGGGAGAGAGAGAGGGAGAGGGAGAGGAGGGGGGAGAAAGAAGGGTGCGGGGTGGCACTGTAACACAAGCTGTATTTATTCCTCTTGCGAATAACACGGTTGAAATCGAAACCTGTAGATAAATTAATTACTGGTGTCGAACTGGATTAATGGTGGACCCCCGGTGTCCCACAATGCACCAAGCTCTTGTTGGCAAAGCAGCCTCCCGCTGATATAGTAAAAGAGAGGAATTTTTCCCTCAGACTGGGAGGTTAATTGTATTTTTTTCCCTCCTCTATTCTAACCTCAATGTGCAAGTCCTCTGCACTTCCCAGACCAGGGACCTCTGGCCTTCTCTCCCGTCGACGTCAGCCAAACCACCCCATTAATATCCCATTAATTCCAGGGATTAAATATGTACAGATGGTGCCGATGACTTAACACGTCCAGACAGGAAATCAAATGAATATTATTTTCCTCTTTACCCCCAACCCTCTATGCCCCACCCCCCTTATGTACCCCCCCTCCCTGTTTTACTAGCGTGCCACCGAGTGCCAGTTGCATAGACTGTCTATGTTTATGAGACACAGCAGGGAGGATCAGCTTGGGGGATCTGCTACAGTCAGTGTAACCGATGTACTCTGGGTGGCCTTTTTGCATCTTTTCATATATCCCGTGCAACATGACCCCGAATGCAAGGCCCTATAGCAGTGTGTAGTGAAAAAAGAGAGGCTGAGGCAGGTGTTTTGGGGGTAAGGGGGTACGGTGTCTGCCCTCACCCTGACGAGCTCCTGGGGGAAGGGACCCCTGGAGTTCTCGGGGACGTTGATGGGGGGGATGACCCAGTCTCTCTTCATGCGTTTCAGGAAGCCGCCGCCATTAGCCTGCTGTTGCCGTGGAAATAGGATCTCCGGGATTTGCTGAGGTGTGGCTGGCCCATCCTGCAAGGACAAAATCAGTTATGCTGCAGCTAATAATAATAATAATAATAATAAACAACATGGGACCTTTAATACATTTTATGATAAATTTTAACCAAACGGAATCTGGAATGCACCATACCTGAGATGGATTAAAAGCAAGAATTGAAAAGTTAAAAAAGCATTTTAAAAGGGGAGACACAGACTCTGAGCACAGCACCAAACCCTACGTGACGGAAGCACCGCCACGAACTGACGTAACTCGACAAGGTGGCTGGGCGCAGTTTATCATACTTATCTCTGTTTGACAGGTGAGAGGTTACCGACGCTCGCCGGCCCCGGCACAGTGTACCGACTCCCTTCATTTCCCTCCACAAAACAAGCAGGCTCCAGACACTCTAGACTGCTTCCTCTGTTCTTTTCAAAGCATCACAAAGTGCTCGCTGAGGCTCCCTGTCAGCTTCCCTGACTGAAGTGCAACTCTCTGACTTACAAGAGAAAGAGAACGAAAGGGAATATATATTTCATGCCCCACGCTTATTATCTTCCTTCTCTCGTAATTCGTAGTGGCGTGTGGCAGTCATGATGGGTCTTCAAATCGGGGGGGGGGGGGGGCATTCAGTGCCTTTGTACTCGCTGCCCAATGAAGCAGCCATCTTGCGGCAGTTTGCAGAGCTTCTCCTGTCCAACTGAACCTATGAACCCAAACACGTTCTGCAGCAGATACCTTCATCCACCTCTTACCTCCGGTGGCACACTTTTAAAACTGAAAGGCCCTGTGAGAAAAAAGGCTGACACAAATTTGCATTTCTTTTCTTTTTTCTTTCTTTTTTTGGTGGGGGTGGGACTATATCCCAACAAGATCATTCTGTACCATGGACCTGACAAGCCAAGTCAATTTGAGGGGGGGGGGGGGTAGTGATAAATCAATAACTATATTTATAAATGAGTAAGGATTTGTGAAAGGGCATTTGAAGATTAAAACCACTTCAGAGTCTGAAAACAAAGAAAGAAATTAATTACCTCCTGCTTGACTCAAAACCTTCCCCCATTTTGAGTCTTTAAAATCTGTCAATGCGCAGACGCTAATCGTGTTTTTGACAGTAATCGCGTTTTCCGTTTCCTTCGTTTCGCGTGTTTCAATTTCGCCCCGGTGGGTGGAACAGATACCAGCAACGGGAACTGGGAGATATTTTATGACCCTATTAAAATGGTCAGGATTAATGCCATAATTATTTGGGAGCGGTGTCGGGGCTGATGGATGGAGAAGAACCGCTTGCATATTGGGAACAGGCATCCATCTTGGAAGGTGGCGGATGCTTGACAATCCTACTTGTGTTTAGTCAGCAGAGGTACACTGGCCCCATCCCTGTGACCCCCCAAAAATTAGTTTGGGGTAACCCTTTGGGTGCATATGCAGTCATTTTGTTTTCATCAGATTCATTTTTTACTTGTCCTTCTGGAAGGATATATATATATATATATATATATATATATATATGAACCGAGTGAGAACATGCGAAGTGGCTGAGAAAGATTAATCCATCATGATTCCGTAAACAGTGACATATTCCAGTGCTAATACAGATATATTTGGCATGATAACATAAGCACAGGGAGGACCAATTCTCAGTGTAAGCAGGCATAAGCTTGGGCTCACTTACACTTGCCCTTAACTCTGACAATGACATGCAAGTGTTAAATATTACTTGGCAAGCTTCATGTATGAGTTGAAATTAGCATTTATTGTAAATAAAAGTTGCCAAAGTTAAAGGCAAATGCTTATCCAATCCAGGACTTAAAAACACAATGGGCCTTTTGTAAATAGCACAGGCATTGTTTCTTGAATATCTGCACTAATTAAAAGGCGATGATGAATTTATACGAAATCTGAAATCCAAAGATGGGTCATTTGAAGGAACACGACTGGTATGTAGAAAGTGTACTCCCTCTTCCTAGCAGAACAAACACTGCAGGTCAGCGAACTTTAGGTTTAAATCTGTTACAGGAGTAAATGAGGAAACGTTTGACTTCGTTACGGAGACGCTACGTATGTCAGCTATGCCTTCTAGCACCATATGTTTACACGGACCTCTTGAAAAACACAAAAATAGAAAGCTAATTCAACATGGAGAGAAGCGTGTGAGATTATTCACAGGCGGATCACAGTGCTGATTGGTGGGTAGGTGGTCTTCCGGCAGAAAAGGGTGGTTGGTTGGCTGGTGGTGGTGGGGGGGAGGTTGCTCCCTAATGAATGGATCGTTATTCGCCATCGATTCGAGCTGTCCCGAAGACCCGCTACTTGCATTATGTCAATGCAAAATTGTGCTAATGTGATCAGGCTCCTTGTGATGATTTATGACACCACTGTAAAAAGATGTGTGAATGCTAAAAAAATAAAACCTTTCTGTAGCATGTACCACAAAACATCATGATGTTTGGCGAGCATTGCAAAAGCCTGCATTACAAGTACTTCCATATATACAGTAAGTTCTTGAGTTATACCTTGTATCTAGAATTGGATATATTTATGATAAAAGTCCTGCAGGCTTGTCTTTTATTAATGTGGGTACTGCCTTGCCTTGGCAAATGGCAGACTCTTCTTTAACAAATGAGCAGGGTGATAAATGGTATCATTAAAAGTCGCATACTCATTGAAGTCACTGTAGTAAATGAGAAAACAGAGATGGTGATTCTGCCACCAGCTCAAAAGCTTATGGTAGCAGATGCTTAAACTGCTCTGGGAAGTTATTCCCAACTGCATAACTTTTATGGTCGAGTGGATTGGCTGCTTGTTACAAATAACAGTCAAACTGAACTTCTTTTTTTTCAAATACCACAGCTCAGGTGATCAGCCTTTTTCGGAAGGTTTTCAGAGCCTTGCAATCTCTCGTTTGCCATTTGTCATGAAAGGAAACATGACAGTACACCATTTCCCCGCGATTGTTTCTGTGATCCTATTAATCTGTATTGATTTGCAAGCAACAGTAAGTTACATCAGGAGCCAATGAATATATTACGACCTGCTGATGATGTCGACCTCACAGAACGCAGCAGGCTGCTTATCACAGTTTGACAGGAGAAGTTGTTATGAAGGAAGGCTAATGGGAATATGAGGGAGGCAGCCACGAAATGCTGTCACAGTCAATCACTGGACAGTATTGACAGCTGCGGTGGAGGTGTGAGGCAGGGAAAGGCACTCCCCCCCCCACCGAACACCAGCCAACACCACCCCAGGGACTTCCCCCTGCCTGGCGGCTGAAGCTAAACAAGGAACAAGACTAGCCTCAGTTAATTCATGTAACTTCCTGGGAAAGGGACTTCCCGGGGAAACTAAGTTGGTGTTGGTGGTTGGACCAGCAGGCGGTCTTCGCTCTGCACTGCACAGGAAGTCCAAGTCAAAGTGCAGTGATGATGATACTGTGCTGTCGGAGCTGTCTGCTTTCAGGTGAGACTTTAAAACTGAGGTCCAAGCTAACTGTGACACCTCATAAAACTCAAAATCTGGCCCCCAAAACCGTCCCCAAGTTAATAATTACCTCCCTCTTCATCTCTCATGTGGTGAGTGCCAAGTGGCTCTGGCACAAAATGCCTGGGGCTACAAAATACCAGTGGGTGAGATGAACTACCTCATGCTAATGCATGAGACATATGTGCACACACCTTGAAACTAAGAAGTCAACAAGGCAAAAGGCACAAAATGGCTGCTCTGCATTACCCAGGCAGAGGTTGGTGGGTGAGATCAGCTGCCTCATGCTAATGCACAGGACACATTCACACACATCTCGAAACCAAAAGGTCAACCAGGCAAAAGGCACAAAATGGCTGCCCTGCATCACCCAGACAGAGGCTGGTGGGTGAGATGAGCTACGTCATGTTAATGCATGGGACACATTCACACGCACCTCAAAACCAAGAGGTCAACAAAGCAAAAGGCACAAAATGCCTGGGGCTACAAAATACCAGTGGGTGAGATGAACGACCTCATGCTAATGCATGAGACATATGTGCACACACCTTGAAACTAAGAAGTCAACAAGACAAAAGGCACAAAATGGCTGCGTTACATCACCCAGGCAGAGGCTGGTGGGTGAGATGAGCTACGTCATGTTAATGCATGGGACACATGCTCTCACTCCTAGAAACCAAGAGGCCAGCAAGTCAAAAGGGTAGTTTACTCCTGACTGCATACCGAGGGACACAGGCTAAATCACTGCCTGAGGCTAGCATCCAGTGAGATGGCTATAGCTGTATAAAACATGAGGAAATCCTGTGTGCATTGACCTACTTTGCATCCGTTCAAGCCCGCCACAAACCACAGTGCAGTACATGTTGCGGTTTCAGAAAATCGAATCAACACATTGTGTTCTAATTATCACACTGTTCCTGTGCACCCATCCGTGGAACACCTGCTGCAATTTAGGAAAGTGTTGGGTGTGTGCGTCACCACGAAATGGGAGAATGCAAAGGAGTCAAACTGCCTTTCCTGGAAAATCGTGGAGGGACAAACGAAGGCACAAAGGTGACAAACCGTGAGCAACGGTGGTCTTACCTGCTGACTTACGCCAGTCTTTGAGGACAGCTTCACCTCCGTCTGCCACTGCTCCTGAGAGTCTACATCTTGGGCCTTGACCATCAGATGCGTGCTCCCATTGGTTGATATTTGAAAAACCTTGATAGCGTAGACCGGGCCATCAGCTTCTATTCGGAAGTCGACAGGATCACTGATCTCGAACCGTAACCGTCTGTTTTTTCCACAGTCGAGGAATCTCACTGGTAGGAGGAAAGACAAAAAATGGAACTGATTACAAACAAAACTAAGAGAAATTGCCAGACTAAGTTTAAGATTAAGAACATTCATTTCATGGACACCTCACAGAACTCGAGTCGGTAAGGTTTGAAGGGGGGTAACCAGTACTGCTCTTCTTTTTTTTTTTTTTTTTTTTTTACAAATTACAGACTTGTTTGTCATAAGTTAAAAATAAGGTATTTTTGAATTTGCCATTTCTCTCAGTCGAAAATGTTGAAATTCAACCTACCGCTGAGTTTTAGACTGCTAAAAGCTCAAATCTGCCAGAGGAAGTATGTATGGCATTTCACCTCCTTTTTCCTTTTGTGAAATGCTTTTAGGATAGTGGTCTCCTCTGACCCTCCTTAGCTATCATCTTTATTTCTCTCTGGTTTTCCTTTGGTGTGTCATAGGTATAGCGTGTAATGGTTAGTGGTATTTACTTTTGTTTACAATACTAATTATCGGGCTGTTTGGTTCACTTTGCACTTATAGAATATAAATGGGTCTTCTGTGTCTTGGTTATATTGCTCTTTTGTATTCCTGAGAGTTACACTGATGTTCTGCACTTCTGTAAGTTGCCCTGGATAAGAGCGTATGCTAAGTGTTTGTAATATAATGTACGTAATGGTCTGTGTGCCAGCACTGTCTGTTTCACTTACATAGTCGCTCCAGCACAGTGCCCAGAGTAAATAATCCTTGCCTCATCAGACACAAGGGCTAAATTATTTTTATTTCATTCATGGGGAAAACAATTACAACAGGTCAGAGAAGGTCAGCATCAAATTCCTCACAAAAAAATATATATATATTTGATCAGTTCTTACTGTTCTCACCCCACCCCTCTCTCAGGTAAAAAATGAAATGTGTGTCCTTGTGTTCTAGAGTTATTGCCACTCGATATATATTTCTTGAGCGCCTGGTGAAGATTTGACAAAGGAGGGGATGCCATGAGCTGGATACCCAATCCAAGACGCATCATTTATGTCAGCCGTGGACGCTTTTCACCGCTATCGATCCCGGCCTTGTTTGCAAAGTGACCTTGCGCACTGCTGATTCTCCCCGCTTCCCAGAATGCCAAATGACACTTAAGCACTTCCTGCGTATTTAGTATGCGCGGGGTGCGACGCCTGCAAGCTTGTCATGCAGGGTAGACTCGGAGCGCAGCGCCGGATCAAAGGTTTGACCCGGAGTGCTGCGTGCTGAGTAAGGATCTGCCGACTGACGGATGGAGCTCTCAGTCAGTGGGAAAACAAATACGTTTTATTACAATTTCTTCAATGTGCGATCACCGCCCGAGATGATTCCATCTGTTAAAGTAAAACACTATGCAGAAGAACCGCCCCCCCTCCCTTCTAAAAATGGAAACAATCTAAAAACTAGCCTGGAAGAAAGCACAGCAGGAGAAGTTCAATGCCGAGAGAAAAGCAGTTCTGAGGGCAGTTCCTAAACATACTGAAGGGGAAGGCGAACAGGAGGAAGAATATGTCAAATTTAGCTCCTGCCTGAATCTCACCTAGCTGAGCTCAGACATGTTTTTTAAAACGTTTCACTTCTCTCCCAATCTTTCTTCATTTATCTCCTTTCTTTTACTACTGTAGAAATTGAATGGTGCGGGGTGGTGTGGGGTGGGGTGGGGTGGGGGGCGCTGTATTCTCTGAGTTGTCAGAGAGATGGGGAGCCAGCCTCGCGCTCTCAAAGTGAACATAAATGCATTTCCAGTCTGCTTTATCATACAGCCGCAGAAAAAAAACTTGAAAGCTCCCTTCGTAAAAATAAAAAAAATAAAGAAATGTGTCTCAGAGTTGGAGAAGGCGCAGTATAATAGATGGAGAAGGCTGTGTGCATGGCAGAAATGCTGAAAGTGCTGATGAAAGGTACAGTTTAAAAGCATTTGAGCGCATTACAATTGTGAACTCTTACAAACCCTCCTAAGTACAGGCCTTTGGTGTTTGTTTATTTATGTAAGCAACACATTTTCAATGCTTTCATGATAATATGTATTTATAAAAAAACAAGTTGCTTTTTCATGAGTGTGAGAAGGCTTAAACTGTGCTCCTGTGAAAACACTCTCTGTTAAGATTGTCAGGCTCATTTTTCAAGAATATAACTAAAAAGCATTTCAAAATGAATAGCTCCGCCTCCCTGATCCCTGTGGACCACTCAGAGGCTATCACTGCAGTGCACACTAACAAGCCTGCCCACCAACCGCTGGGCCCTTTTTTTTCTTTTTTGATAGAATGGGTGTGAATGACTGCAATTTGAATAATTTAACATACAGAGTCACAAAACACACATCTGTCTGCCGCTTTTCCCTGCCACCGCGGACGGCGCGGAGAGAGGGAAATTATTTAACGTGGAGAAAGGGCCCTGCGCTTAATCCGCCCGTGCTATCGCTGGGAATGAGCTGAATTATTCATCGCCCCTCCGAGCAGGAGGAGATAAAGTGCCGCCGTAATTCAGTCAGTGTCTAATCCCATTTTCCACATGCCGATACCGCGGCTCGGAGAAAAGGAGTCTGTTTGAGGCTACAAGTCCCTCACGCCGCCGACACACGTGATGAACGAAGCCGGACGAAGTGTTTGATAGCAATTAGTACACGCCGCCCTGTCTGTCGGTTCTAATGAGCCTGCCAATGGCACTCTGAGCTGTACCCAAAACATTATTCAAAAATAAATGAATGAATGAAATAGGGGGCAGTTCGAACCGACATTGCGAATACAGGTAGCCAGCTTCACATCGGCAATAATCGTACGCGCGATTCATAGTTCAACAAACGATTTGACCCCACATTCGTCCTTGAACTGTAATCATGAACCTACCAGGAAAAGACTATTTGAAATCGCATAGGAAGCTTCAAAATAGAAAACAAATCATAAAAACACTAAAAAATGAGTTCATACAAAATATGTGACTCAATTTGCAGCCACATGTTGGATAAGTCTGATACTGGAAACATGCCAACGTTTATAGGAAAACCCCATAGAGGGTACTACAGCACATTCTTCTCCACACCACCGTCCAACGCTTGTCGTACCGTTTTATTTATTTAAACGACCCCCTCCCACCCTCCCTGCCCCCTTTTGTTTGTAGTGATACGCTGAATAGGCTTGGCTCTTGGCTCTGCCGCATTCATAGCTGCAGCTCTTACGCAGACCCTGACTACCACGGCTTTTGCCTCAGCCATGGTTTACGAGCTCATCCATAATGGTTGCTAAGCGCGTCCGGGCATTGCTCAGAGGTCGCTGCAGTGCGATCCTCCGCCCACCATTGTCTGCGCTGTCCGGATATTTCAGTAACGAGCGCTGGAGCCAGCTACTCGGAGAGCAGCCACCTCCTGCCCTAAAAAAAACTCTTTTTTTTCTCTTACTTTCTCTCTTTTTTTTTTGGTTTAGTAGTTACATTGCTGGAGGGGGAAGACTGGAGCTTTTAAAAAAAAAAAAAAAAGATTGAACTCTCCCGTCTGTCTGAGATTTCTAGGGGAGAAGAAAAAAAAAACCTGACAGGAAGAATAAATGGAGTTGCATGACATGCGTGGGCTGGCTTCGGCCATGTTAAAAGTTGTTAGAATCTGGCGAAAAAGTCAATAAAAATTTGACAGCGCTAGCAACCTCGAGATGGTTTGCCTTAGTGACATTGGCTTGCCGCTCGTCCCTTTAGAATCACCTGAAACTGCCCAGTTTCTGCAGTCCTTCCACCAACGGTGGACCCGAAGGCACCTAGCACACTCACAATGGCCACAGATATTCCCCCAAGGGCAGAGAGAGAGAGAGTTCCAACAGCCATGGGCAGGTGCATTCGAAGTGAGAGAACACACGTCTTATACCCACTATATACACTACACCTTATTAACACAACAGAAGCTTTTTTCATTAATTAATTTTTGTGTTGTTGTTGTCGTATCGTCTTATTTTTCTGTCGATTGTCGTAGAGCCGTTTGGTTTCCCGAAAGCGCCGTGCGTTAGACGTGTCGTAATGGTCCGGGAGATAAAGGTCTTTTTGGTCTTTTGGTTCGGGGGTGGGGGTGGTAGAATAGCCAATGCAGCACTGTGGAAACAGGAACCGCCGCCGTCAGCACAAATGGCGATTTAATGTCCGAACCAGAGCCAGAATTACCTCTGATTCAGTGGTCTCATTCAGGGCTTAAGCCCCACCCGCTCACAAACACAAAACTTCGCTAACCTCTGAAGTGCCCTTTGTCTGTGTTGGGGGAGGTCATGTGACGCGGCTGACTAAAACTGCATGGTGGGGGGGAAGGGGGAACGGGGTGTTGGTGATTTGTTTAATTTGTGGTCCAAACGGAACACGGCGAGCTGTTTAAATTTTAATACACATTGTGCTGGTTTTAGGTCAATCAATTTTTGCTCAACTTTGATTTAGACAATGCAATTATAGTGTTTTGTTTCACTTTCTTCACAAACAGTTTGGTGAGATCATTTTTATGAAAGCTAAACCAGTCACTGTTGGATTTAATTGAGAGTCGAAATTTCAAAAAACTCAATACATTTTGAGGAAGAAAAAAAAACACACAACAAAAAATTAAATAGAAAAGCACTCCAGAGCAGAAAAGGCCATTTCTCTACCTCCCCACATAACGTGAAAAAGCTTGGAAAAAGTGTTGCTCCTTACATCTAGATGGGAAAGATCAATCTCTGTAATAAAAATGGATATGCCCTGCCTGTATCATTTTATCCAGACTTCAGCTGAGAAAAAGCCAAATGGACTATACAGGTGATCCATCAATGAAGTTCTCAGGTCCGTCGGATAGGCAGACCTTTCCAGGTTTGCGCCGAATACATTTCTGACGAGCGTGTGCTGAAAACCCACGCGCACTACTCAAACGGATAACCCGATGCAGCCGCTCGCGGCACGATTAATCTCGACAAACACAAAACAACCGAGCTCAAGTCTCTGGAAATATCAACTTCCTTCGCTTTACTTCCCCTCCCGGCGGCGCGAAGGCACCGAGACAGGAGCCGATCTAACCGACGCTTTCTGAAATTGCTGTGGCTTCAAATTCCAGAACCCCCCAGAACATCGTCCCCCACAAAATACAAATATATTCACAGTGAAGGGGGTGGGGGGTGGGGGGGGAGAAATGGAATTGTTCCCGGTCTGTGAGGCCGCCATCCGACGTTAGCTAATGGCGTGTCAAAGGCATGTCGCCCGCTGGTATCTGCGTGCACAACTCCCCGGTGGTACAATGGCGCTTTGATGAATGTGCTCGACAATTACAAGACCCAGCCAAAGGGAATTCACAAGAAACGACCCCGCACGGAGAGACGTGTGCACTTTCCGCGCTGCAATACTTCGCTCTCAACACCATAAAAAAATTTTTTTTTTTAAAAAGCAGGAACACAGGTAAGACACCCATCTTTAACGCTTGCAGTTAGGATTGTTTGAGCTCAAATCCTCTGGTTTTACTCGATTTTATTTTCTCCTTCGAGACTCTCGATTAGACCAGAGGTCTATCAGCAGCCTAGCAACCAAGCTAGCAGCTAAGACAGCAGACCCACCATTGACTAAGCTAAGACATTTGTTGGCAACTAATTAAGCAAAAGAGGGGTTCAAAAAACACATTCCAAATGTCATAAATGACAAAAAGAATATCATCTTTGGCACTTCACGCTTCAGGCAGCCAGACTTCAAGCCTTGCCCCGGCACTAAAAATATTGCGTTTATCTGCAATACGTTCTATAGCTGGCCAGTCCTGCATCAAGAAGAGAACCACTGAGTCAGTGTCCTCCAGGGAAACCTGGCTCTTCTCTTGCTACGCGAGCACTGTACACACATTTAGGAATTATGCCCTCATGATTAATGAAGGAAACAAAGTGCAAATTACATAGCTTATGCATTTCTCTGTGGAGATCCCTTTGCTCTCCCTACTCAGCAATTTAACTACAATTATGTATATATATATACACATACATACATAAAGCATTACAAAAAAAATCAATACGGATTTCTTCAGAGCCGTTGCTTTTGAAATGAATTCGCTGCAGTGGTGCTTCTGCCATTAGACAGCGGCCTCTCAGCGTAATGCAAGCCGTTTACCGCTGCGGCCGAGACTCCGAGACCGCGGCACTTCCGCGGACGGACGAGGCCCTTGAGGACGCAGGCTAATGCACACCACTTCAAAGGCGCCGGGCAGCATCACTGATTCAAGCTTCTGGACCTTTTCCGACTGAGGACCGCTCCACGAGAAGTCAAAGTCACGTCCCTAAGAAGGAAGACCGCGAGGTGCGGGCCAGTGGCGTGCATCCAAACGTTGTGCAGACACGCATAAACAAGCACACAAAAAAGTACACGCACGCTCACACGCGCACTCACACGAACACACCAACGCATCACCCAGACACGTATGAGAGCACGATGCAAACTAGTACTGAGATTGACAGAAGGCCCGTGCCCTCCTCCCCCCCCCCACCGCCCCCCGAGGCGTCAAATCAGCGGACTACCAGAATGACATCCTGCTCTCCCTGTACCAGTGAGCCAATATTCACTTTTAAATCATCGTCGTCGTCATCATCATTTCTCACTGGTGGACACATGCCCATTTTCTCTCCTAAGATGGACTGTGGCTGCTGAAGCCGGAGCGTTTCAGACGACACTAAGGAGGTAAGAAGGTTGGGTCCCCTCAGGCGTCTGAGTACACAGGCTTTGATTTCCATCTCCAAACTGCCAGGGACTTCCATTAAATCAACCTGCCACAGATCAATGCTGGGTTTTCTCCAGCTGAGCTAGCCTCCAGGAATTGGTCGTGCATCATCTTCTTATTGCTCCATTGCCCCCCTCCCCTCCCCTCCCCTCCCCCCCTTTTCTTTTGATGGTTGCGGCTTCTCTCCACAAGAAATCTCAAGAAAGGAATCCTCTTGTCTCTCTGTTGGCTACATCAACACCCGGTGAAACTGCACCCGCTCGAACCCGACACAGCACACCGCAACTGCTTTTTGGACACGTTTATAGATGACCGTGTAGGTCAGCTCCTGCTCAACCACTACAGAAACAAGCCTTGTAGGCAATATGAGAGCAAATGCGCAAAAAACTGAAGGTTCAACAGGGAAATGCCGTACATCGACCTTAGAGAAATGTCAGCTCTGTCTATGGGGAAACAAAGAACACCTTTCATGCCTTCTATTTCTTACACCGGCCTCCTTCTCAGGCAAAATGGCACTGTTACTTCAAACAGACCACAGATGGTTACTATTACTGAAAACAAAATTTCTGATTGAATTCAGGGGCATGAATAAAACTTCCAAACACCGATTTATCCATTTTCACATTGGAAAGCACAACATTTCCAGAGCTTAGAATGATAAGCCTTTACCTAACATTTCTTGTCAAAAAATAACAAAAAGATGGAAGTGGTCTTTTCTGTGTCTGCACACCTGATTAAATTCCTGCAATTACATTTCTTTAAAGATGATTAAACTAACACAAAGGTCCTACAGCACAGTGCTATGAAATCTTCAAATTAATATTACCTGCAGATTTAAACCTCTGATTCTAAGCAGTCTTTCTGCTACCAAAGATCAGAAGGAACGAAATGGCCGCCATTGTGCGATGTCCAGTAAAGCGAACGGAGTGTGGAGGATTACACTCTCACTGGATCGAGACCAGAGGGCTGCAGGAAGATAGCGCTAAGCTACCACAGTCTGCTGTTATCGACAGAAAGACCCGGGAGGATTTCATTTAGTGAGCAATTACGGCAGAGCTTGATACAGGGGCTAAACGAGTGTTAAACTCCCCAAATTCCCAAACACCGACAGTGCCATTCCCCCCCACCACCCCCCCCCCCCAGCCCGCCCACCCACCACTTTATCTCCTGGTCGGGAGCCTCGCTCCCCCAAATCTTACGTCTTAAGTGATGGGGATAAATCGGGCCGGGCAGCGCATGAGTGGAATCGCTTCGCAGGGAGGGCGAATCCTCCGGAGGCCTGGATCTTTCTAATCTCGCCCGCACCCAACCCATCTCTGCGGGTGTCAGGGCCCACCACATCAGATGGAAGAAATGCCCAGGAAAACAATCTCTAAAAGGGGCCATGCTGTCATTTTCACACTACGTTTTTGTTTTTTTACTTATTTGTTTTTATTTATTTTCCAGCCTGGTGCAGGTACAGAACAGCCCATAGAATTCCTAACATTTAGGCCTGGATTCACTCCACATGTATGTAACGTATGCTTAGTGTTTGTTTTTTGCTCTTCAGAAACATAGTTTGGCTAGTTCCTGTTGGTTATCACTGGACATGTAATAGTAATAATAATAAGAAGAAGAAGAATAAGAAGAACTTCTTCAGAAAAAGAAACTCTTAAGAAAAACACTTAATTACAATTAATTGTGTAAGTTAAAAAAGCTAAGGTAAAATGGTGATTGAATTTGCCCTTAGTCTCATACAGAGAGGGGATCATACAGATAACACAGTAGAGAACATTTCACATTAGTCCCGCAAAGGTCTGAATTCAATCAAAATTTGTCATTAACCTTCACTCACAATTGAACGTGTTAATTTTGCTCTTCTTCACAAACACAGACTGGCGAGAGGCCACGCCTCCAGGGCTTAAATCACCACAACAATAAAAAAAAACATCCCACTCGCTCCTACCTTCCGACCGTGGTCTTTCACCCTGTTTGATAAAGGTCATCTCCTTTTAATTGCACATTTCCTGTTTGGTTGTTTTAATGGCCAACATTTCTCATATCTGTCTAATCTACGGTGGCTCTCCGGAGAGCATATGAAAAAGCAATCTGTGCACTATTAAAAGCCGGAGAGTGCAAGGCCCCCGCACACTGCCCCGTAATTAATTCTTGAATAATACGCAGCTTTTCATGCTGAAACTCATCTCGCTTGGCTGCGCTATGCGCGCTGAAGCTACGCAGTGTCCAGCTCACAGTAAAAAGCCATATACTGTATGATGGGGCACTCGCACCACTAATGCATGTCCACCGGAACTACAAACTGATTTAGCGACTCAACCTCCAAGACCCTAGACACACAGTGTGGCGTGCCGCTGAAATTCAAACATATACACCTGTATACAGGATCCAAACGGACATTTTGGTAGCAGAAGACTAGGCTAGCTCACTGACTCAGCCACTGTCTATGGGTGTTAGGGTGGGTCACAAACCACCTCATTGTATGCCATCATACATCAAACACATTTGTATTGAAATTAACGACCAGGCAGATTAAACACTGAAAACACTGAACTCTGACTTGACCTGAAAAGATTACGATGTGATCCTTCCCTAGTACAGTAGCAACTGCTAGGCAACAAGGTCGAAGTCACACTTTTTTAGCCAACAGTGTCGAAGGCAGGGATAGGGTATGACACACCACTTCCTTCTCTTTAAGTTTTATTTTATAGCCAATCAAAATTGCCAGTTGATTTGGAAGACGTGCAATGCGCAATTAATGGTGGACAATTCAAAAAATGAAAAACAAGAATAATGCATGTGCTTACAGCAGGGGCCGAGCCCTTATGAGAGCCAGAGAGACTAAAGAAACAGGCAATTTCCATCTTCTTACAAGTGCGGGCGTCTGCCTTCATTTACCACATCATGCACTGAGAAGAGAACACCCTCTTACAAATGGCGGCAATTAACCTTGCCAACATCAATCCGTCATTTCAAAACCAGATCCACAACCCTTCCGGTACGTTTCTCAACCCCTATCGGGCCCGGCGTGTTGCTACGCTGCACGAACGCAATTTCAAATGATTAGTAATGCGGGCTTTGATCTGAAAATGACAGCTCAGAGCTATTCATTCCCAGCTCCCGATAATTTTCTGTCAAATCTCTTTCCCCTTAAAAACGCGGGAGAGCAGGCGGGTTGTTTCCGCGCGCGGGTTTCGCCGGGGTGGCACGCACAAGAGCCGGCAGCCGGGAGAATTAGTTCCAGAGCGGGGCCCCGGAGGACTGCCCGAATCACCTGGATGTGCCTCTCCTGAATGGAAAACCGCCTTGGAGCGCCGCGGTCCCCCAAGTCTCCATCACCGCCCCCAGGAGGACGGCCATTTTGTTTTCTATGGCTTTCCGTAACGAAGCTGGAATGCTCGACAATGGCTCCCAGTTGGCCTAGCCGTGCCCGCGGACCCGTGTGCTCCAGCTTCTTTTTCAGAGTCTTGTTTTTTTTCTTTTTCTTTTTTTTTTTGATAAACACGATCCATCAAATCCCTTCGGACGGGGCTGACTTACGAGCAAGGCTGCAAACGGCCGTTTAGGCACCTAATTAGGCCTTATCGTGCCTGTACAGGATATCCATCATCTCAGCAGCATTGTCAGACTGTGGGAGACATCGCACATTATTGTCATGCAGACAAAAATCCGAAGCAATCCAATGGGCCGGGGATACAAGTGTGTCTTATTGTGGTTTAGAAATCCCCGCCGCCCCCCAAAAAAAGAACGAAAATGCAAAAATCCACAATGCCATTTATTTTCCTTCTTTGTGGCTATAGCAGGTTCTAGCTAAGAGGTTCTGTGATTGGTCATTTTAAGCAAACTTGCGAAGTTCAAAACACAAACGCTCACACAAAATTGCCGGCCTAATGCATACAGTCGTAATAATAATAATAAAAATAATAGTCATAAATGAACCATGAGCCGTGTGCAGGTTCAAGCACTTAAAAGTGTGGTTCTACCGAATGCCCTTAATTATGGTAATAACATCCTTAATTGATGGCTCCCCTGATCCTCTTTAGCTATCCTCTTTATTTCAGGATTTCCTTTTGGGATAGTAATGTTATAAGCATAACTGCGTAAAGATTAGGTTAGCTGTATTGGGGTAATTACTTTTTTTAAACAATACTAATTGTTAGTTTGTTCAGTTAACGGTACACTTATCGATTATAAATGGGCCTTCTGTTCTTTCTTGATATTAGCATAGTCTGTACCTTGGTGATATTACTTGTGCATTCCAGGGAATAACACTGATGTTCTCCACGTCTGTAAGCCACACTGGATAAGAGGTTCTGCTAAGTGTCTATAATGTGATGGTCTGTTATAATGGTACAGAACTAATATTCCGTCAAATTCTGTTGTAAATGCTTAAACTGTAATTCCTCAGTAATAGAAGATCATTTCACTAGCTGTTGCAGCTTTTAAAAGGTGCATTTTACCACTGTATAAAGTGGGGGAAATGTGCTGAAAAACAAAATCTGAAACAAATATAATAATGTAATCACTTAATGGCCGTGCAGCATTTGAAAAGCACATTCAGGAATATTGTTACAGTGGTAATAACTGAAATGGTAGTCATCACAGAAATGCAGTATTAGCGTAGTGGTTGAAAGAAGTAGAAAGATAAACCACAAGAAAGAAGAAGTTCAGACAGGCCCACTGCCTACACACACACGCACACACACATACACACACACACACACACACACACACCAGGAAGTTTTGAGTGTAATGCCATTCCGTGGTTACTGTGCATGTCCAGTGCATACCTAGCGTGTCAGATGGAATAGTGGAGTGAATGGGGGAGGGGGCCCCTAAAATGGACAGGTGAAGGCAATCCCGATCCCCGGGGGCCAGCAGGCTATCTTCCCGATTTCCATTTAGATCAAGCGAACAGGCTGTGGAGCAACTGCGATTAAGCCCCAACAAGTGGCTCAATTAGGAAACACAGCTTTATCATGACCACCATGATTCACTGTCATTTGGAGAAGCAAAAAAAAATACTTAATGAAAATCATAACAAATCATCTCTGCTCTGCCGTCTCCGTTATTGAAGTAACACAATAACATTTGCAGTGCGGACTTGTGTAGAGGTTGCAGACAAACAATATTGTCTGCAACCTCCACACAAGTCCGCACTGCAAATGTTATTGTGTTACTTCAATAACGGAGACGGCCAACTGAGTAATCGCTATTAACATTCTTTTTGTATTTAAATTGCCAATGCAGATTCAAGAAACCAGCCGAGGTGATTTAACTGTGTGATCAACTGGTTCAATCGATCCCTTGAGTGCTGCATAACAGGGGAAACAGACAGGCCTTGCCATTCTTCAAGGGCAAAAACTGAACGTAGATTTATTTATTTCAATATGTCCAGTCAAAATCTGGCAATGCAAAAGCTTGTGGGCCAGCAGTTGACATGCCTCTGGTCAGCTTTCACTTTTTAACCTCCTGACTGCATCTGTTTCAAAAACCAAACAAACCTTCCAGGAAACGCGTGACGTGGAAGAACAAAGCATCCATGATACGGCTCATAATTTGGTACCCGCAATTTTTCTTTAAAAAAAAAAAACTAGATATGAATAGACTGAACTAGACTGAATATTTTAAAAATTCAAAGTGGGAGGAAAAAAAAACCCCTGAAGTTTAAAACCGCGTGTTTACGTATTATCAGCAAAACACAGGATTCATTGAAACGTTTTAAATGGAGCAAAGGAATCTTTATTCAATTTAGCCTCACTGCTTCAGGAGAAGCTGTACAAACGCATAATATCACCAAATTACAATTTATTCTTCAGAGCGCTGAAGCCTGGTGGAAAAAAGCCTGGCTGAAATTAAGCAGACAGAACCTCTTTGGAGGGTAAATGAAGTGGAAGATAATGGAAAGTAAATCTGCCTTTTTTCCCCCTGACAGTAATGAGACATCTTCTGTTGTTTCTAGAGGATAAATTAGCAGTTTACAAAGGAATGAAATATGTATTTCTTTTAAACAAAGCCGTTTTTCAAACCAGCTGCAGAAGCCAAGGTTCCTCAGGGGACTACATCTGCATGATTAAAGCAAAATACATATGGTTTCACCGTATTATTATTTGTTAAATAGAAGAAACCGTCAGTCAAGCTTACAATTAATTCAAGGACCACAACAACATCACGCACCATCATGTGTTCCTGTTCAAAAAGCCGCACACTCAAACCCAAGGTTGCACTGCATTTAAGACACTTCACAAAACGTTGACACTTCTGCTACCTCCACTAATGCTACTACAACCACTACTGCTACAACCCCAACTGAAACAATGACGCCTACTCCTGCAAACATTATGTCCCCCGGAAAAACTTCTGCACACCCCTTTCTCATCGACGGCCAGGCGTGCTGTCCGTCTTTCCTAAAGCTACAGACCACCTTTGATGTCACGCGCATGGTAATTCAGGGGACAAGCCTAGGCCCCATACCTTCCCATAAGGGTTGCTTGCACTGCACGACTGACTTTGCTTAAGAACTGAAGCCATCGGACACTTTACAGCCAAGGATGTTTACACAAGCGAGTGACTAGATTTCTAAAAAGAAAAGAAAAAAAGAGTTCCAGGCTCAAAGAGCCACTGTGGCATGACTAAGCTTGCAGGACAAGAGGAGTCCTCAGATCATCCCACGAGCTCTCGAATTTAGGGGCGCTCACTTCCACACAGGCGTCAACATTCCTCGGAAAAATGAAACAATGCGCTTTCTCGTGATCCTTTTTTTTGGGGGGGGGCAAGAACTTAACTTAGAACACACCGCTGGAAATGATTTAGTCTGAGCCACATTACAAATACGTGATTAGAATGTACCTAACTGTACATTCTAATGCTGATGTCACAATCACTACTGGTAATTGAAGGCAGTGGAGTTCTAGAAGGTTTTTTTCTAGTAAAAAAAACCATGCTCTTCAAAGGGTTAATGGGTGAGATGGGGAGAGTGAGGCAGCGGAGCTGTGTGGGCTGAGGGGCCGCTCTGCTCTCTGTCTCCGGCACAGTGAAAAGCAGATCAGGGGGACGGGGGAAGAAAACGACCCGAGCCACAGCTGTCCTCTAAACCGCGGTCGTGGCCGTGCAACGAACCTTCTTTTTTTTGTCCGTAAATGCGCAGAGCGCAAACGAAAACGTCTTCAAAAAAGAAAACGGCCTAGCCCAAGACTCCTAGGAAAAGCGGCCAACCACGCGTGGGATGAGAATGAGAGGGCAGGGCGATGGGGGAGAATGGGGGGGTGGGTTAATGTTAGCGTGTGCGCTGGGGGTAGGCTGTCCGTACATGCAGGCTTCATCAGTGCCTGGTGACCCCAAACGGCCGGATGGATTAACCCATCTATTAAAAACAGGCCACTATGCGCAAATGTCTTAAAATGTTAATCCCCTCCCCCCTCACCCCACGATGAGGGATTAAAATCCAGGGGAAAAGAGGGTCAAATCTGGGAAACGCTCTCCGTGCGTTCTAGCATGGTGGGCTCACAGCTTTGAGTTGGGTACAAATGTTATTACACCTCCAACTGCAATCCAACATCGCGCTGCCACTTTGAGACACGGAAGAGTGAACAAACTGATTTATGTCTACAGCTGCAAAGATTCGTGCTACTTAGCAACATGTGTAGCCTCTTAATTCATGCTACTCCTCCGCAGTGTAATAACTGGTAAGGAAATGTTCCTGTTCCCTCACATGAACATTTCCACATACATAAGGTGACACGCTCAACACAACAAAAATAAACAAGTAAAAAATCTTGGCAGCCGTTCAGCCATTTTTCTGCAAAATGTAAATGTTTTGTATTTATTTCAGACGGCTCGTTTTACAACTGTAATAAAATGTAACGCTCATGGCCGCATAAATCTTCCCCGCTCCGTTATTATTCTCCCAAATGTTAATGGCTCAGCATCGGAACAATATGCTTTAGAGAGGTGGGCTCTTCTGTTATCCGCCAGCCGGAGCAGTTTAATCTGTCTTTCAGCCCAGGGCTGAAGACGAATTGGGGACGAGGCGCTCCAGGAGAATGCGGGCCTGTGTTCGGGGGCGTCCAGGCCTCCCGGGCCTTTTGGAAAGGGGAACAAAGCCAGGGGACCCCGCGTTTGACCTGTCCGCGAGCGGAGATCCATCAGACTGTCACCTGCATGTCACCAGGCTCCACCACAACCGATTCGGGGGGGTCGGGGGGGGATTTCAAGCTCACACAGAGCTGAAGGGGGGGAAGGGGGGGTGGATAAGAACTGGTCATTCATAATCCCACCAAAGCCACCCTGCCGTCGTGATCCTGGCTCTCCACAGCCGCTAAAAACAACAAAAACAAATCAGCTGTTTTCCCTCGAAACGACTACTCGCTTATTTCACCAGACTGAATTCCTGGCAATTACGGACGTGAGGTTGACCACAGGAAAACATCGCTCCTTCCCAGCATGTTACTCTCCCTGTCGGGCACCCTGGTATGAGTCACACAAAAATCAAGGCAGTGAAGTTCCCTTTTGCTTTACTACATGGAAATGGACGTTGCTAGGACGCCATGTAGCCCGCAAACAGGGTGAAAAGGTCTCCAGCTTGGCAGCAGCACCTCTTCCAGCCCATTGACCCAATCGGCAGAACCACAACAGTAAAACGGCCAGTGTTAATTCCGCTCAAACAGAGTTTATCTGAGTCCACTCCGGCCACAGCGGTCTCATATAAACTCTGTAAGAGTTGCTTTAACACTGAAAATTTTACACTGATACGTGGTTCTGCGGCGAACGTGGAGATCTGACTGGGGTGTCGAACTTCTCAGGTGTTGTCATGATCACAGGCTAGTGCGAGAGCAGTGCGTGAGCATCGCTGATCCATATTGGATCAGTGGAACAAGCTGACAAATTAAGGTTGGGTTTTTATTATGTTCATCATATGTACTCTACACATACAATCATCTTCCTCTCTCTACTGATTGTATATGAGGTAAGCATTACAGTCCAATTGTGGATAAAATGTATGGCTTGGTGGTTTGAGGTGCAGAAAAAAGCTTAGCCATTATGATGTGATTTTTTTGGGATCCTCCAGGTCAGGGAAGCTTACAGTAAGGTCCGGGAGTGGCGGTTCAGTAATGGTAAATGGTAAATGGACTGCATTTATATAGCGCTTTTATCCAAAGCGCTTTACAATTGATGCCTCTCATTCGCCAGAGCAGTTAGGGGTTAGGTATCTTGCTCAAGGACACTTCGACATGCCCAGGGCGGGGATTTGAACCGGCAACCCTCCGACTGCCAGACAATCGGTCTTACCTCCTGAGCTATATCGCCCCGTAATGGTCAGGTTAGGGTTAAGTTTAAGGTACTTGGGTATGACCGTTACCGTGACGTCAGCACAGCTGTAATAATCTCATGGAAGGGGCCTTCAGCATCAACAGCTCCAGCCTCCAGAGCCTCCTCCACCCTGCAGCTAGACTGTCCCCCACCCCCTCACACCCCCTCTTTTTCGCTCTGCATGCGCTGTGCGAAAATAGTTCTTATTTAGTCAGATTAAATAAGGTGGCGTCCCATTTTCCTCTATCCCCCTGCCACGCTGCTTTGGGATACCAGAATAGAAATACCGGTTCCGCAGATTTATGCCATTCCTTTATATACAAGCATAGAGCCGAGGGGAGAGAGAGAGAGAGAGAGAGAGAGACAGAGAGAGGGAGAGTGAGAGGCACAGAGAGAGAGAAAGAGAGAGAGAGGGGGTGAGTGAGAGGCAGAGAGGCACAGAGAGAGAGAGAGGGAGAGAGTGGGTGAGTGAGAGGCAGAGAGAGACAGAGAGAGGCACAGAGAGAGATAAAGAGAGAGAGAGAGAGGGAGAGAGAGAGAGAGAGAGAGAGGCACAGAGAGAGAGAGAGAGGCACGAGAGGGAGAGAGAGAGAGAGGAGAGAGAGGAGAGAGAGAGAGGGAGAGAGAGAGGCACGAGAGTGAGAGAGAGAGAGAGAGAGAGTGGGTGAGTGAGAGGCAGAGAGAGAGAGCACAGAGAGAGAGAGGCGCAGAGAAAGACAAAGGGAGGAGAGCGAGGGGGGGGGGGCATGGGAGCGTTTGCTGACGTGTGTGTTTCTGGCCGCGGCGGTGGAGTGGACAATGTCGCGCAGAACCTGCTCCAGTTCTGAAACGACACCGCCGCTCCCTGACCTCAGCACGCTGCAGCCTTTCCACAGCAGCCCCGCCCCTCTCCCCCCTCCCCCCTCCCCCCGCCCCTCTCCGCTCTCCCCGCAATTCATCTCAGCGTGGCCATTTTCATCCACGCAGCGCTCCGCTCCGTAATTACCCCCTTCGTCCCTCTCCGTCTCGCGTTTTCGTCCGCGCTCACGCGTTTCTCCCGATCTAACCTACGCTCTCGCAAATAAATTTACCACGGCGGAGGTGCATTTTCGCTCTTTAAGCAACAAATTTCCCAAGTGTACCTTGAAAGAGCAATGATGTTCTATATGGGCATTAATAAGTACCTTTTACAAGCAAAAGAGGTACAAATGAATTATGCATTGCTGACTAGGGGGGTGCAGTTTTATGTATCTACAGGGTACCACCCCGGTGTTAAGCATTTGTACGTTTTTAGGCAGTTTTTCGTACCTTTTTTTCCTGAGAGTGAATCTAAACTTCACAGCTGGGGGTGAAGTGCTTTTAGCTGTTCTATGTCTCATCGTTAGAATCCACTTCCAAGCCCCATCAGAGATGCAGCTATAACTTCCCCGCTTTAACTCCAATTTTCTTTTCTTATTTCAGCCAGCTCTGACGCTTTCTCTGAATCTGAATCTGAATCTGAATCGTCTTGCAAAGAGCCTGTTGGATTGCACTGTATGCCATCGTATAACCTAAACTGGGTTTCAGCTTTCAGTAAGAGTCTCTGGGTTTGTCGAGTCAGATTCGTTCAGCCTGAAATGTCAGCGATGTAAACCGGCAAGGCAAGGTGGGCAGCTCACTCTGGCGCAGTGACGTTTAGCAAAAACACCCGGCCTTGTAGCAGTTATCTAATTCTCTCGCTCCCTCCACCCCTCTCTCTCTCTCTCTCTCTCTCTCTCTCCTCTCTCAAATTCAAATGCTATATTGGCATGACATATTTAAAAATACATATTGCCAAAGTGTAGCGATAACAAGAATCAACCATAGTAAGAATATGCTCTCTCTCCCTCTCTCTCTTGCTCCCTCTCTCTCTCTCTCTCTCTCAGTGTCTTTAATTGCTACCTCTTGCTCGCTCCCACCTGACTCGAAGCGCGTGTTTGACGGCAGCGTTCCCCAAACCGCACGGCCCCGAAAGACAACGTGAGGGGGGTGGGGGGGAGGGGGGGGTAGGAGAGGCAAGGCGAGGATCGCTCCCGCGGCCACATCACTCAAAGCCGTGTACCGCCCGCTGTTATGACACCATGTTTAATATTTAAGCGAGTAAGTAACATTTGAATAAGCGGTGAGTCACTGGAAACATATTCAGTCATTATTCAGCGGGCTCTTAAAAGACTGGGGACGTCCCCGGTCCACAGCGCGCATGGGGGGGGCCACGCAACGCGCTCGAAAATGATTGAGCCCAGGCTCATGATACGTGCCACTGCATTACCTAAATTGAATAACATACATCATTTTCATGCAGCAGGAAATGTAGAATTATCGAATAAATTATTGATTCCTGCGTTTAAACAAAAAAAAGGAACAAATTCGCAAAGCACGTCAGCTGTTTTTCTTTCTGTCTTTTTTTTCTTTCTTTTTTTTCCTCTTACAGTTGCCTTCCAGCGAACGTCAAAGCGATCTTTTAGAATAGAGGCGTTAGCAGCTGCGGAAGACGGTGGTGAATACAAATTCGAGCATTCAAGCGTGCGCCCTCCGCTCGGGGTCCCGGAGAAGCGACGCCATTCTTGAAACGCTTTCGTCGCAACGTTCGCTTTTCACCCGAGTGAAAGAGGCCAGACGCGTCACAAACGTAAAACGTCGGCCTGATTCTGCTCCAAATGGTGTGAATTAAAAAAAAATTATAATAATTCCACAGCCTCTCGTGTATAGCTGTGATCTGGTCAACAGCAGGAGAGAGGCAAGCATATACTCTCTCTCTATATATATATCTATTACATTTACGCTGTAAATACTATAACACATTTTGGAACAAGGGAAGACATCTTGTACGGAATGGTAAAAACAGACGTGTCTAATACAAAGTAATCCATTCAGATGAACAATGAAATAAAATCAATGTTTGGGATTCACACACAATCACGCGAAATCAATGTGTGTCTAACCAAACCTTTTCTCTGGGGTTTATTTTCCTATCCGGACTGACAAAATATAAATTTTATGTTCCAGTCACCAGTGGGTATACATGCTTTATAACATCGAAAATATCAATCACCAAGGAAACCCTGTTTTAACAGCCCAACGTGGCCTTTAAGCAAACGTTTTCTTTGACGTCTTTCTCCGTAGCTTCTACATAGCATTTCAACAAGTTCCCATCGCCGAACAAGCAGTTACTGTTGGCCCTATGCGAGAGTACTCGACAGAGTGGACACAAAAAGGGAAACACAGAAAGCCATTATCCCCACCTGTCCACCCTCCCCCCACGCCCCCCCCCGTGTGTCAAAAAAAGCCAGCACAGAAACCTCCACATATCCATCACCTCCGGGGGGGAAGGGGAGGAAGGGGGGGGAGACTAACACTTGTTTTCTGTCTTTTACCTGAAACCAGAAAGCTCAGTGTTAACCTGCTCTTTCACGGTCTGCCTTGCTCCACAAGGCTATTGAATTTCTCCAGTGAAAGCCTATATGCGCCATGCATGTGGACAGAGAACCCCGGGAGAGGGAGGTGTCCATGAACCATCCACTACCCTATATCGTGTTACACTTCAAATCCCATTCTGCTCTGGAGACAATAACAGTGAATTTTTTCTATTTTTTTTCTTTTTTGGCAGGGGTGGCAAGGGGGGGGGGGTTGGGGGTTGCCAGGATACAATCTCCGGTTACTGTTTTAACACATGGCAAACAACGCGTGAAAAATTGGGGGAGGAAGGGCTTAGCAATGACCACACATTGACCAGTCTTCTTACCCAGGAACATTACAGCTAGATCTGCTAGGCATGCACAAATGCACAATAACAGACCCACACAAGCAGACATGCAAGCATGCACACCCACACTCAAATGCACGCACACGCACACAGCAAACATGCATAATAACATGCGTACACACACACAGATACGCACACGCATGCAATCACGAGAAACACACACACACACACACACCAATGAAATGCATGTATGACTCCTCTCATCTGAAAGCTCTTTTGCATATTGTGGGATTGGAGGCCAAATGTCTGCAGTTCTGAGGCGTTGAGCAGCGGCAGTGTGTCTGAGGGAGCGTGTGCAGAGGTGATGTAGTGTGTGTGTGTGTGTGAGAGAGTGTGTGTGTGTCTGTGTGTGTGACAGTAGGTGTGAATGTGTGTCAGAGTACATGTGTGACTGTGTGAGTGTGTGTGTGTGTGAGAAAGAGAGAGTATATGTGTGTGTGTGCATGGGTGTGTGTGTGTGTGTGTGTGCGTGTTTGTGAGAGAGAGAGAGAGAGAGAGAGAGAGAGAGAGAGTGTGTGTGTGTGTGCGTGTGTTTGTGACAGAGAGAGTATGTGTGTGTGTGAGTATGTGTGTGTGTGTAGGTGTGTGTGAGTGTGTCAGAGTACATGTGTGACTGCGTGAGTGTGTGTGTGTGCGCGCGTGTGTTTGTGAGAGAGAGAGTGTGTGTGTGTGTGTGTGTGTGTGCGTGTCCTTCAGCTGAACTAACAGAGCATGCTGTGTGACTCTCAGCACTTCTCAGCTCACTTCTTCATTTAGACATTCAGCGGGTGCTCTTGCCCCTGCTTTTCTCTGTTATCAAATAAGATCCATTTCCGCCGCTGGATCTACGCTTGCTGTACAGCCGCGCTGCTCGGCTTAGGAATCGAACCCGCAGCCTCTCGAGCTGGCCTAGCCGCGGTGCTGCACGGCCAGCCCTATCCGGGGCTGTTTCAGACTAATGCACCGGAGCGTCGAAGAGGACAGGGGAATTGCGGAAAAAGGCGCTGCGGACATGCGATACCGGGCGGGCTCAGCGAGCTTGGCGGCGGGCTTGGCGGGCGCGCGCGCGTGGGCGTAGCCGGGCCAAGCTGTCACGAGCCGCGGGGAACCTTTCAGCGCTTCCACACCACAATTAATATCGCCGAATTAGAGTGCGAGGCTACGTCACCGCCGCTAACGTGTTGTACTGAAGCACTGTGCCGCCTCACCATGAGCGCTCATCCTGCTCAAAGTGCTACGGGCGTGTTTACACTTCCACTCTGATCCGACCCCATTCCCGTTTCTCACACACACATCTGACACAGATCTGATTTCATTGTTCGAAGTGTAAACACCAGATAAACTTGTGGTATCTGATTTTTTTTTAGATCGGATAGCAGGCCTCCAGCATACGTATCGTTAAATTCTGATGCAATTTTCGATCGGCAGCATCTGACCTGAATTTAAAAACTGATCAGATTTTGGCAAATATGTGTATTCTCTAAAAAGTTCTGAAAAACGGCGATATTCAGCACCAATAGCAATCCACCACAACCCTATTCCCGCATACTTCCTGACTGGAATTGGCTTTGTTGGGAACCGTGACGTGAAAGAAAATGGCACAAATATTTGAAGGTTTTTCCTTCTCATTCTAAAAACATTTCCAACCACTGGGAAATGTCCTGGAAGGAATGCACAACACTGCCCCCCCCCCACACTCCTGACTCCTGCTCTGGATCCAAAGCCTCTCTAAAAGGCGTACGCAACGGCCCTTCTCCGCCATCTCGCCATCGACCGCCATCACGTGCGAGTTCTGCCTTTGAACCGCGGGACAGTGCACAAACGCAACATCCATACGAGCTGCATGGACATGGAACCACACAAGCCACACGCAAGTAGTGTAATGTAAACGCTATAGACCAGGGGTCCTCAATCTTATCCAGGAAGGGCCGGTGTGGGTGCAGGCTTTTGTTCCAACCAAGCAGTAACACACCTGCTCCTACTAATCAACCACTAGAGCCTTTGCTGAGAACCTCAATTAGTGGAATCAGGTGTGTTACTGCTTGGTTGAGACAGGACCCCTGCTACAGACGAACATTTGGATTATCCAATTTCAACTAAAACCTGATCCAGGCATCAATACTTTCAGTGTAAATCTAGCCGGATTGCGTTTAATTGTGGAAACCACCTTTTCTTCTTGTAACACTGCATATACAGCCCTGTTCCTGTTTCACACACTAGCAATGCCTGGCAAATGATCACAAGTTGAAACACTGTTGGCACTACTGAACCT
>NC_057940.1:10472838-10475338 GCF_018555375.3 Anguilla rostrata | reverse complement strand
CACACACACACACACACACACCTCTACACTGCCACAGTACACAGGCCACCACCGTTTGGCCGTTCAGTATTTAACTGAGAGATAAAACACTCCTCTTTCCTGCACTGCTGTTATTCTAGCACACAAGCTAAATCTCCCTCTCTATTTTACCATCACCACTTATTTACTCTGCACACTATCCTGTGCAGTCCATTCAGACAGCATGGGGGGGGGGGGGGGCATTCAGTTTAACCGCTTTTCCTTTCCCGCATCGGGAATCGAACCTGCAACCTCCCGGTGGCAAGCCCAGTTCTTTGCTCTTCACTCTCTCCCGAGCTTAAAGCCCACTGCACACACAGCGCAGGGTGTGACATACAGTGTGAGAGTGGACACCGTCGGTGTACAAGCTGCCTTTTACAGTGTGTGGCTGTAAAGTGCACGTGTGCATTAAAGCCGCATTTGTAAACTTTGACGCGGGTTCCAGATGGGAAGGGCTGCCCAGGCCCAGTCAAACGCTTTACTTCATGCACTTTAAACCTGTTAAACTCTGCCTAACAGAAATTACAGTACAAAACAACCAGCAGTGATTGGTCTACCTGCGATTTAGGCTGAGCTTTAAATCATCTCTGATTCACGCACACACTCAAACACACACACCACAGGCATGTATGCACACACACACGCACACACACACACACACACACACACACACACACACACACACACACACACACTCTCCAGCAGGCTCTCTCACACATTGGCCCTGTGGGCGGATACTGCAGCATCACAGTTTAGGTGACAGACAGAGCAGACCCCCGCCAACCCCCCCCACCTGCCCCACCCCTGCCGCCTGTCCGTCTGCAGCACCCCTGCGCACAGGCCACGCCCCTCAGCTCATCAGACTACCCTCACCTGATTGGCTTAGATGCGTATTCTGGGCTGGAGAGGGCGGGGTTTCAGGACTGAACTGAATTGACCCCTCATCCCACCAACGCTAATCGCCACCAACAAAGAGCAAGACAAATCTCTGCTCTCTCCCCCCACACCCCCGCACCCCCCCGCCTCACCCCCAAAGACATACACATACCCTGTCTCCTCTTATCCTCCTAAAATCTCCCGCGATGGGGGGAGGGAGTGAGAATGGAGAGGGGGAGTGAGAGAAATGCAGACAGAGATAGGTAGAGGCGGGTACAGAAAAAAGAGAGGGAGAAAGATGGAGAGACAGGGAGAGATGTAAAGAAAGAGAGAGACTGAGAGAGAGAGAGGAAAAACTGCCGCAGCAGCGATACGGTCGTCCTGACATGAATGCAGCAGGAAGAAACACAAAAGCCCTCTTTCCCAGGGATTATCCGCATGGATGCACACAGCACAAACCGACAGAGCTGCAGGCCCCTGAATCTGCCCATTACAAACAGCCTTCCTGCTGCCGGAGCCTGCGTTACACACACATACACACACATACACGCACACGCACGTACACACAAACACACACACAGCCTTCCTGCTGCCGAGCTGCGTACAAACAACCCACGCTCGCCGCACGCACACGACACGACACACACACACACGCACACGCACACACGCATACACGCACGTACACGCACACACACGCATACACGCACACACGCACACACACGCACACGCACGTACACGCACACGCACACACGCATACACGCACACACGCACACACACGCACACGCACGTACACGCAGGCATACACGCACATACACACAAACGCATGCATACACAGCCTTCTTGCTGCCTGAGCCTGCATTACACGCACATACACGCACACACACACACACACAAACACGCGCACATGCACAAAGTGGGACGCAAAGTGACAGTACATGCCCATTACCCCTCTCTCAGCTCCTAAACACTGTTACGGAGGCTGTGTTAAGTGGACACTGTACTGTACTGAACACCCTACGCTTCCCCCTGCTCTTCCCTTATCACTCTGGTGTGGAGGGTGCAGATAAGGATGTCTCCCTGTCCCAGCATGCTGTGTGTTTACACAGGGCAGTGTGGATGTCTCCCTGTCCCAGCATGCTGTGTGTTTACACAGGGCAGTGTGGATGTCTCTCTGTCCCAGCATGCAGTGTGTTTAGAGGGCAGTGTGGATGTCTCCCTGTCCCAGCATGCTCAGTATTTACAGGGCAGTGTGGATGTCTATGGTTACAGGGCAGTGTAGATGTTTCCCTGTCCCAGCATGCAGTGTGTTTACAGGGCAGTGTGGATGTCTATGGTTACAGGGCAGTGTAGATGTTTCCCTGTCCCAGCATGCAGTGTGTTTACAGGGCAGTTTGGATGTCTCCCTGTCCCAGCATGCAGTGCGTTTACAGGGCAGTGTGGATGTCTATGGTTACAGGGCAGTGTAGATGTTTCCCTGTCCCAGCATGCAGTGTGTTTAGAGGGCAGTGTGGATGTCTCCCTGTCCCAGCATGCAGTGCGTTTACAGGAAGCAGAGGTGAGGGATGCAGGCTGTGCAGGCTCTGCAGGCTCTGACCCTGCTCTTATG